>NW_026652279.1:15977181-16035389 GCF_009828535.3 Hylobates moloch | reverse complement strand
TGGCCATACTGCCCAAGGTAATTTATAGATTCAATGCCATCCCCATCAAGCTACCAATGACTTTCTTCACAGAATTGGAAAAAACTACTTTAAAATTCATATGGAACCAAAAAAGAGCCCACATTGCCAAGTCAATCCTAAGCCAAAAGAACAAAGCTAGAGGCATCACGCTACCTGACCTCAAACTATACTACAAGGCTACAGTAACCAAAACAGCATGGTACTGGTACCAAAACAGAGATATAGACCAATGGAACAGAACAGAGCCCTCAGAAATAATGCCGCATATCTACAACCATCTGATCTTAGACAAACCCGACAAAAACAAGCAATGGAGAAAGGATTCCGTATTTAATAAATGGTGCTGGGAAAACTGGCTAGCCATATGTAGAAGGTTGAAACTGGATCCCTTCCTTACACCTTATACAAAAATTAATTCAAGATGGATTAAAGATTTAAATGTTAGACCTAAAACCATAAAAACCCTAGAAGAAAACTTAGGCAATACCATTCAGGACATAGGCATGTGCAAGGACTTCATGTCAAAAACACCAAAAGCAATGGCAACAAAAGCCAAAATTGACAAATGGGATCTAATTAATCTAAAGAGCTTCTGCCCAGCAAAAGAAAATACCATCAGAGTGAACAGGCAACCTACAGAATGGCAGATAATTTTTGCAATCTACTCATCTGACAAAGGGCTAATATCCAGAATCTACAATGAACTCCAACAAATTTACAAGAAAAAACCCCATCTAAAAGTGGGCGAAGGATTTGAACAGACACTTCTCAAAAGAGGACATTTATGCAGCCAACAGACACATGAAAAAATGCTCATCGTCACTGACCATCAAAGAAATACAAGTCAAAACCACAATTAGATATCATCTCACACCAGTTAGAATGGCAATCATTAAAAAGTCAGGAAACAACAGGTGCTGGAGAGGATGTGGAGAAATAGGAGCACTTTTACATGGTTGGGGGGACTGTAAACTAGTTCAACCATTGTGGAAGTCAGTGTGGTGATTCCTCAGGGATCTAGAACTAGAAATACCATTTGACCCTGACATCCCATTACTGGGTATACACCCAAAGGATTATAAATCATGCTGCTATAAAGACACATGCATATGTATGTTTATTGCAGCACTATTCACAATAGCAAAGACTTGGAACCAACCCAAATGTCCAACAATGATAGACTGGATTAAGAAAATGTGGCATATATACCCTATGGAATACTATGCAGCCAGAAAAAATGATGAGTTCATGCCCTTTGTACCGACATGGATGAAGCTGGAAACCATCATTCTCAGCAAACTATCGCAAGGACAAAAAACCAAACACCACATGTTCTCACTCATAGGTGGGAATTGAACAATGAGAACACATGGACACAGGAAGGGGAATATCACACTCCGGGGCCTGTTGTGGGGTGGGTGGATGGGGGAGGGAAAACATTAGGAGGTATACCTAATGTTAAATGATGAGTTAATGGGTGCAGCACACCAACATGGCACATGTATGCATATATAACAAACCTGCACATTGTGCACATGTACCCTAAAACTTAAAGTATAATTAAAAAAAAAAAAAAGGCCTTTAAGCCGTTTTCCACCCCGGGTGAGCCAGATGTTCCTTGCCCTCATTCTTGTAAACCCACAGTCTTCCAGCGTGGGCGTTATGGCCATCATGAACATGTCATAGTGCTGCAGAGATCCTGTTTATGGCCAGTTTTGGGGCCAGTTTATGGCCAGATTTTGGGGGGCTTCCTCCCAAAAAAAAGGCTGAAAGCAAGATATCATCAGGGTCATGCTCCCTCTGAGAAGGGCATAAAAGGGAGGAATATTTTCTTTTCTTTGTTTCTAGTGGTTCCCAGCAATCCTTATTTTTCCTTAGTTTGTATCTGCATCACTCCAACCTCTGACTCCATTTTCGCATGGCCTTCTTCTTTGTGCCTATCCCTATTTGTCCCCTCCTCTTCTTATAAGGACATTAGTCTTTGGATTTTGAGCTCCCACCACTGCCAATAATCGTATAACCTCATCTTAAATAACTACATCTGGAAAGACTCTATTTCCAAATAAGGTGACATTCTGAGGGTTTTGGTGGAGATTGATTCAGGGGGATCTATTCAACCTACTATATCTGGTATTATATATACAATTCTGTATGGAAATAGGGATGTTTACATGTACAACATACAGAAAAGAATGGTCTTGCAAAATGGAGTTTTCCAGCACTGTCTTTAAAAACTAAAATTAGATGCAGCGTAATGAGACACTATAACACCTATGACATGAACTAACTTATATTACCATCCCTACCTCATGCATGATAAGAAGCATTGTCTTCATTTTTTTTTCACTCTGTCTTACATGTAGGTGATTCCATTTTACCAAATGATGTTTGATGTGTATTTTCCCAAGAAAAATAATGATGCATCATAGTAATTATTTTACCTTTTGTGTTTTTCCCTAGGTATCTAAATATTTCTATTAAAATGAATACTATTATTTTATACGATTCTAAACTTTATTTTGCCACTGTCAAATTTTTTTGACATTGCTGTATATCATTATTCTATTATCAAGCTTTTTTTTCTGGAAATTTAAAATTATCATTGTAAAAAAATCTATATTCATTATAAATCATACAATATGAGATCTTATACGTGATATTTTAGATTAGTAAACATAAAAGTTTTTTAGATTAAATTAATTAACTTCTACATCAAATGGTGGTGAAAACATTAAATAAGGTGCCTAAAAAAGCCATATACCAAGAGCAATAAAAAAAATTAATCTAAATTAATCTAATACAAAAATAAAAAAGCAAACTAGAAATACTTCTGGAATGGCATAGTAGGGCTCTCCAAAAATCTGCTTTTTCATAACAAGAACACTTACAAAAATAGTAAAATTCCACTTTTTCAGAACTCAGAAAATTTATCAAAATCTTACAACAGTAATAGAAATGGTTATTCAGGAAAAACAGCTGAATCTAGTTATGAATAGCAAATACTTTGTGGCATTTTACCTTGCCCTGTTTATATCTCCCTAACCCCACCTCTTTGGTAGCCTTGAAAATCAGCAGCTTTGGAAACATGGTATATGAAAACTACTGACCTAGCAGGAACAAGAGGAACAGAATTGGTCCAAAGCTCCCCTAAAAATTACATGCCTAGAGAAGTATTACTATTTGACCTATCTGATAGCTCCCGGGAAAAGCTCCATTTTCTTGGCTTGCATTTAGTTGATTGAGTCCAAATTTATTCCATAGGAAAAGACTTACCCCAGGGGTGTTTGTTGAAAATAATCAGGAGCAATTGCTTAACCTTGCTGCAGCCTGAAACAGAAATACCAGTAACAGTAAATAATACATTGCTCAAGAAAACTTAAAAAGAAAAACTGAGAAATGAGACGTTATATGGGACTTTAGAAAGCTCTGGCATATTTTGGATGATATCAAAGGTTGTGCATATATGGAGGGCTATGCACATGCCCAGCAAAGTCCTGAGAAGGCCCTAATCTCTCAGCTTTGGCTGACCTTGAAGCTCTGTACAAAAAGGAAGTGAAGGCAAAGGCAGAGTTATAAACTGTTGACCTTTGAAGGTGTGCTCAAGCACACACACAGTCTCTTGGCAAAGGCAGAGATATATTCATCCAAGGTAATGAAGAAAATATGTGTCCAATGATCAGCTGACCATTGAGCTAATTGAGCTGAGACTTCAGTGGCATATGACAAAAAATAAATACTTTACGTAAGTAGCCCAGGAAAGTCATTAAACATAAATCTTCATAACAACAACAACCAAAAACATAACACACACTGAAGGGGATGAATATAATTTTCAGAGTTGTCACATCAAATTATTTAATTTATCCATTGTTTAACAAAGAATGAAAGTATGCCCCATAAACAGGAAATAAAGCAGTTGAAAGGAAAGATCCCTGAAGAAACTCAGATGTTGGACTTACTAGTCAGTCTTTTAATGAGCTATTATAAATATGTTCAAAACACAAAGCAAAATCGTGTTTAAAGAATTAAAGGAAAGTGCCTAAGAAATAAAAAATGGAAGTTATTTAAAAAACCAAATAGAAAATCTGGGGTGGAGAATTATAACAACTGAAGGGAAAAATTCACTGCAGAGGCTCGACAGCAGATCTGAGTTGGCAAAAAAAAAAAAAAAAAAAAAAAAAATCAGTGAACTTGAAAATGGGTCAGTTAGGAATATCCATCAGAGAACAAAAGAAACAAGAATGAAGAAAAATGAACAGAGCCACAGGAACCTGTGGGACACCATCAAGTATCCAATATATACATAATTAGACTTCTAGAAGTAGAGGGGAGAGAAAGCAGCAGAAAGAAAATTTAAAGAACTAATGGGCAAAAATATTCAAAATTTGATGAAAAACATGAATCTACACATATATGAAACTCAACAAATTCCAAGCCTTCGAACGCAAAAAGATCCAAGGCTAGATGCATTATAGTTAAAAGTTGAAAACAAGTAAAAATCTTCAAAGCAGCAAGATGGAAGTGAGTTATGAAGTACAAGGGATTCTGGGTAAGATTAATAGTTGCTTTTTCATCAGAAATCAAGGAGGCCAAAATTATTCTCCTATTATTAGCAAGTATGAAGGTTTAAGGGGTAGGGAGTAAAAGTTGGTGTTCTGGCTGAAATTAAGAGAGCAAGAATTGGCATTTACGCTTGCTTGCTGACTGGAATTACATATAGTCATGGAAGTTGAGATTAATGAACCACCTGAAGAATAGAACAATTGAAAAGAATGTTTCAATTCTGATTTTTATTATTTGAAGAGGCATCTTCCCAATGTCTCTTTGGACCAACTGATATCACATGCTTATTCTTACTAGGGCGAGTCAAATTAAGGCAAATAATCTAGGAGTGTATAATGACAGATGCCAACTGTGTGGAAATATGTGGGCATTAAATAGTTGAAATAGTCTTTATAGACTGCTACAACTATCCATAGAGTTTTATCCTTAGAACTGTCAGACACCAAACCCCTTTAACTGATCATTTGCATTTGTTTGATTCATAGTTTGGTATAGGTTACAAAAGGAAATAGTCTGGATGCAAAAAAAAAAAAAAAAAAAAATCCGAAAAAGATCTTTGTAACTTGAGATGTCCTGTGACGAAACAACTTTTTCTGAGATCAAGGATGGAGAATACATACAAATCATAACTATGCATAATAGACCAATGGAAAACCTTGCTTAACTTCAGTTAATTAATTCCATCCTTGTGAATGAAAAATGGCCTTAATTTGTGCATGCATGATTAGCCACACTTTTGTTTATGAGACAATAAAGCGTCAATGGCTTTCTCATCAATATGGAGTCTTTCTAAAAAATCCTGACCCAGGACTCATAATAACACTCAACCTCTCAGCTTTTATACAGCTCATTAGGGTTCCTATCACATTTCATTTTGTAATCTGATTTCATTATTGCAACCATCATTTCGGCCTTTGCTCACTCTTCTCTTTTTATATTACCTGTTTGTCATTTTTGGTTATGTCTCTTTCAACACTTACATAAGCATGTGAGTGGTCCTTCATCTCCATAGTTTCTGCTTACTTTATTACACATTTTGTTGTTGTTATTTGAGCATGATTGACAGCTGTTTGGGATAAATTCCTGCTAGTACCCAGAACAGTTCTTTTTAAGACAATTTTTTAACATAGTAGGTGTATATATTTATGGGGCACATGTGACATTTTGATACAGGCATATGCTGCATAATAATAGCAGGATATCCATCACCTCAAGCATTTATCCTTTCTTTATGTTACAGACTATCCAATTCTATTATTCAAGATATTTTTAAATGTGCAAAAAATTATTGTCGATTGTAATTACTCTGTTGTGCCATCACCTACTAGTGTTACTCATTCTATCTAATTATATTTTTGTAATCCTAGCACCGTTCTTGAAAAAAAAATTCTCAAAATTTGTTTGCTGGGTGAATGAATAGCTAGCTATACTTCATACACAAAGAAAATGCAGCAAGAGAAAATCAAATATAGCATGTTCTCACTGAGAAGTGGGAGCTAAACAATGAGCACATAGGAACTCAAAGAAGGGAATAACAGATACAGGGGTCTACTTGAGGGTAGAGGGTGAAAGGAGGGTGAAGACAAAAAAACTACGTATTAGGTGCTGTGCTTATTACTTGTGTGATGAAATAATCAGTATACCAAATCCTTGCAACACACAATTTACCTATGTAACAAACCCCTGAGCCTAAAAGTTTTTTAATAAAGAAAAAGTAAATAAAGCTATTTATTTTAATACTTTTTGGATTTTCTAGGATTAATGTGCTTACCAAATGGTCAAAAATTTGATAAGATGTTAAAGATAATATATTGTAATTTTTATATTAAAACTCTTTGTTGTGTATATTTATGGGGTACAATGTGATATTTTGATCTAGTTAATTTTATAGATTCAGTCAGGCTAATTAACATATCCATCACCCCACCAACTTAATTTTTTGTGTTGAGAATGTTAAAAATCTATTCTTTTAGCAATTTTTGCAGAAATACAAATACAAATAATCTTATTTGTATGAAGTGTCTAAAAGAAGTCAGTCTTACAGAAACAGAGACTAGAAAGAATGGAGGGAGGAGAGGGATGGGGAAGGGGAAAAAAAAGAAAATATAATTTCTTAAAAAATTTGGTTGTCCCTTTCTTGGGCTATAGTTTCTTGTTTTCTACATACATATTATACGTGATTTCTAGCAACCAATCAATATCCACTCTGAAATTTGGAAGTAGATGCCTCACTTCCTCATCTGTAAAATGGAATAAAAATAGCCTTACCTCTTAGAGCAGTTAAAAGGATTACATAATTTATTACATGCAAACTGCCTTGCATATAAATGAATTTATTCTACAGATGTGAGGGAGGGGCTATTACTAGGGATACATCAGAGAACTAAGCAGATACAATTCCTACTGTTGCAGATCTTATCATCTCTTAACAATTTGAAGACATGACCTATGTATACAAGTGAACTTGCCACTAGGCCAGATAAAATCCAAAATAATGTATTTTTAAGGTTGACTTGTGAGTTCTTAGAACAGCAGTAGCTATTGCTTAAACTGAGTGTGAATTCAATTGAAAATTCGCAGAGGACTCCACTCGTTCCCATTATACTTTTGCAACCTGCAAACTATAAAAATGACAAATATGATGACTTACTTTTGAGTCTAAACAGTCCATCTGTGGATTGCAGGAATGACACTGTGGCTTAAAGCATCCTACATGGGAAGCTTTAAGGAGTTTAATTGACCACAAGATCAATATGAGGACATTTTATGATATGGATACATGAAAAAAGAAGCTATTTCTTTAATTTTAAGGCTCTCTTAGAAGTATATATTCCAGAACAAGTGTGGTGATGCTCTGGCTCAATTTTGTGCCAGACATTATATGATTCTCACAACTCAGAAAGAAATATAAATAAACTAGAAATGATTCTAAAGAAGAGAAATCAGTATACAGATGTGTGAAATATAATGTTACATGGTAAAATAGGAATTCTTAAAGACACTCAAGATCTGAGATGCAGGGACGATTTGAGGGAAAAATAAGAGCTGAAGAATCACTGTAGAGGAGAAGAGGTATATTCATTCAGCTGTGCCCAAATGGACAGAAGTCAGATCAAAGGAGTCAAGTTTGAGAAATGCAGTTTTATGCTGAAACTGAAGAAAAATAGAAAGAAAATGAAGTCTATGCCTTGTGTAATTTCTGAACTTAGAACCTATAGAGGGCTTCCCATGAAGGTCGGATGAAGGCACTCTCACTCTGTTTTCTTTTGAAAGCATAGCTCCTTCTGAGTTTTATCTCATTTTCAAGGTCTGTTGACTAATGTTTTGAGCAAGTTTACATAAACTTGAAGCACGTAACTTAAGAACAAATAAAAGGGCCGGGCGCGGTGGCTCACGCTTGTAATCCCAGCACTTTGGGAGGCCGAGGCGGGCGGATCACGAGGTCAGGAGATCGAGACCACGGTGAAACCCCGTCTCTACTAAAAATACAAAAAAAATTAGCCGGGCGTGGTGGCGGGCGCCTGTAGTCCCAGCTACTCGGAGAGGCTGAGGCAGGAGAATGGCGTGAACCCAGGAGGCGGAGCTTGCAGTGAGCCGAGATCGCGCCACTGCACTCCAGCCTGGGGGACAGAGCGAGACTCCGTCTCAAAAAAAAAAAAAAAAAAGAACAAATAAAAATAAATGTAGATAATCTTCCAAAGAGCAGTTTCTATTATTGCTACTGCTAATAAGAAACAGTTACTTTCTCATCAGAAACTACCAGTTAGTTGATTGGTGAACCTCGAAATTCATTTTTCCCTGTTAAATAGTCTTCTACTTAATAATATGTAAGTTGAGATTGAAACAGATTTTTGGGCCAATGAAGAGTGAAATTTCTGTGCATTTGTGTTTATTTTAAATTACGTCATCAACTGGACAATAAGGCTAACTCTTTATAACTGTGTATAATTTATGATATTCTAAGCACAGTTTTCAGTATGTTTTGAATATTATCTCATAAGATTGCTGTTATTATTGTCCTTGTTTTGAGGAAACATGGTTTGAGAAGTTGAAAAACTTTCCCAAAGCCACATAGCTAGTAACGAATTTGAGTCCAGGAGGTGAGGGGTCAGAGCCCTCATTCTTAACCACTGTGGCATGATTTCATGTTGATTCTTATCAACAAACTCTCATTTCACCTATGCATATAACGGAAGTGTGTATGTATGCATACTTATACATGTGTATACATACATAGTCTTTGCATAAATTGTCCCTATCATGTTTTTCTGTTTAAACATCCTGACAGACAGCTCTGTATATTTCATGTTAACAAGTCTGTATCTCTAGAAATTGGTAACATTTTAGCCGGGAAAAGATATAGAAGTTAATGATCTAGTTGTGCATGAGCCATTCCCCATTTTTTTTTTTTTTTTTTTACCTGTACTGATTCTCCACCTTACCAATTTTTGCCAGAATGTCTTGAACCAGTGCTAGAGTAATAGTTATCATGGAATTTGGAGATAACAGTCCTGCATTCAAATCTTAACTGTTTCCTGAACCTTGAGAACTAACCTAATTACCTTACACCTCAAGCTCCTCATTGGTAAAAATGGGCAGCATGAACCCTGATAAAACATAAAACCAAGAGAAAAAACTTAGCCATATTTTCGGTTTTCTATTTCCATTTCTATTTGATAAAATTTAGGAACTTGAGGTATGAGTTTCTTTAAGGCAAAATGCATTCTCTCTCTTGCAGTCCTTTGTATAACGGCCACTTCTGTATACTCTTAGAAAAGCAGAGGTTTATATACAAATTTATTTCCTGGGGTTTATTTTTTATTTATTTTTTAAACTTTTATTTTAGTCTCCAGGTTACATGTAAAGGTTTGTTACATAGGTACACTGGTATTATGAGGGTTTGTTGTACAGATTATTTCGTGACTCAGGTATTAAAACTAGTATCAAATAGTTATATTTTTGCTTTTCTCCCTCCTCTCATCCTCCACCCTCAAATAGATTCCAGTGTCTGTTGTTTCCTTCTTTGTGTTCATAAGTTCTCATCATTCAGCTCCCATTTATAAGTGAGAACATGTGTTATTTGGTTTTGTGTTCCTGTATTAGTTTGCTAAGGATAATAGCCTCCAGCTTCATCCGTGTTCCTGCAAAAGACATTATCTCATCTTTTTTATGGCTGCATAGTATTCCATGGTGTATATGTACCACATTTCTTTATCCAATCCATCACTGATGGGCATTTAAGTTGATTCTACGTCTTTGCTATTGTGAATAGTGCTGCAATTAAAATGTGTGTGCATGTGTTTTTGTTGTTGTTGTTTTGTTTTGTATGTTTGTTTGTTTGGTTTGTGATGGAGTCTTGTTCTGTTGCCCAGGCTGGAGTGCAGTGGCACGATCTCTGCTCACTGAGACTTTTGCCTCCTGGGCTCAAGCGATTCTCCTGTCTCAGCCTCCCAAATAGCTGGGATTATAGGTGTGCACCACCACACCCAGCTACTTTTTTTATTTTTAGTAGAGATGAGGTTTCACCATGTTGGCCAGGCTGGTCTCGAATTCCTGACCTCAAGTGATCTGTCCGACTTGGCCTCCCAAAGTGCTGGGATTATAGGCATGAGCCACCGTGCCTGGCCTTCATGTGTCTTTATAATAGAATGATTTATATTTCTCTAGGTTTAGACTCAGTAATGGGATTGCTCCTAGGCTTTATTATTCTAATTCTCCTTTGTGATTCTTGTCACATCTCAATATCACCTATTCAGAATACTGTTAATTATTCTTTACTTCTAAATTGATTTGCTTTTTATTTATGTAATTAATTTAAAGAAAAACATTATAATATCTGTAAACCCACTGGGTCAGTATTTTTTCCTTTATCATATTAAGATAAATAAAATGCCAGATAAAAGCATTAGAAATGACCCTTTAAATCGTAACATCTCACATACTAGCAGGCGTGCACATACATCTTTTTGGGAAATGTTGGCCTGAGCTTGTCACCTAAAAGAGACCACTGTCAAATCTCTGCTATCTAAAGCAGCTGGTATGAAAAGGGGCCTGCTCACTCCCTGGAGTTTACTGTTGACTTCTCCAGTCCAATGCACATGGCTTACACATGCAGCTTGGACCCATGGCCTTACATATGCACGTGCATCAGTCTTTGTTATTGTCAGATACTAAGGGCAAAGCCAGCCCTTGGCAAAACTACACAATAAAACAGCTGTGTAACTTAGCGGCACTTTACCTCCTCCTTCTATGTTTTTCTTACCTCCTTTGAACGGCAGCTGCCACTGTGCTTCGCTTTCCAGGCCTCACGGCATGCCCAATTATGGCTTGTCCTCTATATGCAGAAACCCTTCCTGGAAGAGATCGTTTTCTTCCATCTATATTCATTATCTCTGTTCTGCCTCAAAACTTCAGAACATAGCTTTCCTGGGTAATATTTTCTCAGATACATGGTTGGTGACTCTCTGCTCTAATGTACTGATTCTCAATGAGTTTTCTAATTGATAATAATGTGGCCGAATTTCTTAGCCTCAGCTAGAGAGGACTTTGAATTGTAATGGTGAATGGCCTTGAAACATTCTTTTATTCTATAATGACTAGTGTCTGAGGGAGAAGTTTAATATTCTTACAGGGCAGATTTTTCTCGGATAGAGAAACCTCCAACATCATCCTTCACGTCATATCACATATAGCCTAGAAATTCTAAATCTTGTGCCATTGAAGTCCCATTAATCTTTCTGTGAAAGAATCTGGGACCGTCAAAGAAATTAACAAGAAAAAATTCCCCTGAAATATTTTTAAGTACCTGTTAGAGTTCTCACTTTTGGTACCTTTTACAAATATGAAGCAGAAGTGCAATAGCTGGAAGTAAATTATCTTATATATTCATAATCATTTCTAGTGAAGACCTACTGTCTGGCCCAGACTTTTTCTTTTTCTTTTTCTTTCTTTTCTTTTTTTTTGAGACAAAGTCTCACTCTGTTGCACAGGCTGGAGTGTAATGTGTGATCTCCTCACTGCAACCTCTGCCTCCCAGGTTGAAGAGATTCTCCTGCTTCACCCTCCCAAGTAGCTGAAATTACAGCTGCATGCCACCACATCCAGCTAACTTTTGTATTTTTACTAGAGACAGGGTTTCACCATGTTGGCCAGGCTGGTCTTGAACTTCTGACTTCAGGTGATCCACCCGCCTCAGCCTCCCAAACTGTTGGCATTACAGGCGTGAGCCACCACGCCTGGCTAGCCCACACATTTTTTTGCCTCCTATCTACGGCAACTTGTATCCAGTGGAGAAGGACCAATGGCCATGCAGAGGCAAACTTACAGTGACATAAAGGAAGCTGAGCTGAGTTGCAGGAACTCTCACTTGCCTGGGCCCCTTGCGAGGTTCTGGGAGGAGTCCAGCAGTGTGCTCACAATGTGTTCACCACAACGTGTTTTTGTAAAACTTGCAAAAATCATTTTGACTTTAGTTGTTTAAGACCACTATCACACCACTCTAACTTGCCCTCCATCACATTTCCTCTCCTGACTGAGTGACTTCAGAGTGTCCATGATTGAGTGGGATCTGCTAAAGGAGGTTAAATTGGAGATACACTTGGTTTGGGTTTATGTGGCTCAAAGTCATTTCCAAGCATCTAATAAATTTATGAAGTTAGGCTAGCCATCCTGGTTTAAGAATGGCTTCCATGGGGTCCCTACTGCCAATTTTTCTGACATCTAGACTATGGTCAAGGTGCAGGGTAAGATTTATGTCAAAGTATTAATTGTATATTATGTTTTTTTTCCTCTGGATTATGTGATATTTGTGTCATTTGCCAGTATTTTGATATGTGTAATTTGTTGTGATTTTGTTTCTCATTCCAAATAAAACTCTGCTCTTATATCTATCTAGTTTTGTATTAGTAATTTCATATTTTTCTTTACTTACTGAGAAGGTCCAAATTGTACAAGCTTCAAGCCCTAAAATTCTACCTTCGGGCACTAACTCTCACTTCTCCAGCAAGTGAGACTAGTAAGGCCATTTCAGCAGACTGTTCCTGATGAGACAAATTCTGCAACTGTATTTGGTTTCAGAAATTTCATTTTTGGAATATAAATTGCTTTGTTGTAATGTGGCAATTAATTAGTGGAAATACCCCATGTTATTTATCACTTCTGCCACCACCCACTTCAGCAAGAATATGTACCACAGAGAAGGCTATTTGTTTATTATTTTTTTATCCAATAAGTTTCACTGTAGTTTGTTTCCTTTATCCTTGGGGCACTCCTCCCAGACTAGTCCCCTTGATATTCACTCTCCATCTTCTCTGCCTTGGAACAATTTCTCAAAGATTTAATTAGCTTTTGCATCAGTGAAGCAGTTCTTTGCTTTGGTGCCTCTGTTTGTAAACACGAATGTATTTTATCTTTGTCTACCAAGAGAATTTGCTACACAAAATCCATTTTCTTATTCAGTCTATTATTGTAGAGTTCAGATTGTTGAGTTCAGATTTATACATACCTGTATTTTTTGCTCATAGCTGTCTTACCTCTGGGTCTAAGACTTGGTGACAAATATGGCCTCTTCCATTTCAGTATTGGATTCATTGTTGGTCAAAATACCCATAAGACTCTCCACGTTTCATCTCCAGCTTTCACTACGTGGCAAATTCTGTATTTAAGGCATCCTTAAATAAGGTGGTGCATGTTCTTCAAACTTTCAAGATGATTTAAATGCAGTTATAAAATACACATTTTACCAATCAATGTTTGTCCACATTTCTCAAAGTTCACAGAGTGCTGTACTCTTATAAACACTAGGTGCTTTATTCCGTTACACTGATAGACCTATCTTTCTTCATGTCTCAAAAAATGTTTCCATCTCTTACTCTCCATCCCAGTGGTTATAAACAATTTCTAGAGTAGATATAATCCAACCATCTTTTATATTTGCCTCTCAAATAAATCTCAATAAATCAATTTTTAATGAAAATAAATTGTTTAGTTTAGCACAAACGTAATCTAAACTTCCTTTCATTTTAAAATTTATTATTGAAAATAATTTTAAAGTACATTTGTCTATTTCTTTGTTACAACATATTTGACATGACTTAATTAAATCTTAGTTCGTGTTTGAAGATTTTATTGTGGATAAGGTTATTATTCTGATCAATTCTAATTGTACAACATTTACAGAAACTGTGAATGTCAGCTGGACAGGGTCCAGGGTCAAATAACTCCAGAATTGACTTGGAAAGTTAAAAAAAAGACATGAGGAAAACAAAACATGTTCCTTATTTTAGTTTTCCTTCCTAGTAAATTACATAGATTTAAGAAAAGAATATTGTGAATTATTAAAAGTGCAGGTCCCAATTAGAACTTTGTCCTATGTACCAGTTTTCAATATGTTAGATTTACTGTCTAAATTACTTTGAGCCCAGTATTGATTTGAGTTTGCATTCTATTAGAACACAGTGGTAATAAAAGGGAAAAGAAACTGGAAATATTCTGGATGGTGTTCAATAGAACAGTTCTAATACCTGAGCTCTCAGCTACTAAGCTGCCCTATTTCCCCAAATGAAACAGCTATAAAATAATAAATATAGCACTATACATGTACTTTCCTGTTTATGAAGCACATTTACATTCATTGTTTAATTTTATTTCCACAATGGCCCAGTGAAAGAAGGAGAGATGATGTTATTTTCCCTTTCCACAGAAGATAAAACTGATGCCCTGGGAAACTGATTGATACATGGAAAAAATAATTACAGGTCCACCTTGTTTTATTGCCTTTCATTTTACTGCACTTCACAGATACTGTACTTTTTAGAAATTGAAGGTCTGTGGCAACCCTGCTTTGAGAAAGTCTGTAAGCACCCACTTTGTGTCTCTGTGTCACATTTTTGTAATTCTCACACTAGTTTAAAACTCACCATTATAATTATATCTTCCATGGTGATCTTTGATCAGTGATCCTTGGTGTTATTATTGTAATTGTTTTGGGGAGCCATGAACTACACCCATATAAGAAAGAGAATGTAATCAATACATGTGTTTGTTCTGCTTACTCCACCCGTTTCCCATCTTTCTCCCTGTCTTGGGTCTTCCTCTTACCCAAGACTCCGTAATATTGAATTTAGGTCAGTTAATAACCCTATAGTGGCCACTATGTGTTCAAGTGAAAAGAGGAGTTGTATGTCTCTCCCTTAGAATCAAAAGCTAGAGATGATGAAACTTAGAAAACGACCTTCAAAATTAAGATAGGAGGAAAGCTAGGCCTGTTGCGCCAAACAGCTACGTTGTGAATGCAAAGGTTCTTGAAGGAAATTAAAATTGCTCTCTAGTGAATACACAAATGATAAAAATGCAAGACAGTCTTATTGCTGATATGGAGAAAGTTTTTAGTGGTTTGGATAGAAGATCAAACTAGCCACAACATACCCTTATTAAACCAAGGATTAATCCATATCAAAGCCTTGCCTCTCTTCAATTCTATAAAGGCTGAGAGAGGTGAGGCAGCCACAGAAGAAAAGCCAGCAGAGGTTGGTTTATGATATTTAAGGAAAGAAGCCATCTCCACAACATGGCAGTGCAAGATGAAGCAGCAAGTGCTCTTGGAGAAGCTGTAGCAAGTTATCTGGAAGATCTAGCTCAGATCACTGAGGAAGGTGGCCACACTAAAGAACAAATTTTCAGTGTAGATGAAATAAGCTTCTATTGAAAGAAGATGCCATCTAAAACTTTCATAACTAGAGAGAAGAAGTCAATACCTGGCTTCAAAGCTTCAGTGGATAGACTGACTCTTGTTAGGGGGTTATGCCCTAATTTAAATTGAAGCCGATGTTAATTTACCATTCTGAAAATCTTGGGACCCTTAAGAATTATGCTGAATCTATCCTGGAATCCTTAAGAAGTATGGTAAATCTATTCTGCCTATACCTTTTAAATGGAATAACAGGTAGGGCATCGTGGCTCAAGCCTGTAATCCAAGCACTTTGGGAGTCTGAGGCAGGTGGATCACTTGAAGTCAGGAGTTTTAGACCAGCCTGGCCAACATAGTGAAAATTTGTCTCTACTAAAAATACAAACATTATACTTCTCTGGTGATGGGTGCACCAAAATCTCACAAATCACCACTAAAGAACCTTACTCATGTAACCAAATACCACCTGTACTGCAATAACTTATGGAAAAGTAAAATAAAATTTAAAAATTAAAAATAAGATTAACCAGGCATGGTGGCAGGCAACTGTGGTCCCAGCTACTTGGGGGGCTGAGGCAGGAGAATTGCTTGAACCCAGGAGGTGGAGGCTGCAGTGAGTCAAGATCAGACCACTGCATTCCAGCCTGGATGATAGAGCAAGACTCCATCTCAAAACAGAATAAAAAAAAAAAATGGAATCACAAAGCCTGGATGAGAGCACATCTGTTTACAGTATAGTTTGCTGAATATTTTAAACCCACTGCTGAGAACTACTGCTCAGAAAAAAAGATTTCTTTTAAAATATTACTGCTTATTGACAATACACTTAGTCACCTAAGAAGAGCTTTTATGAAGATATACAAGTAGATTAATGTTGGTTTTATGCCAGTTAACACAACAACCATTCTGTACCCAGGGATCCAAGAGTAATTTCTACTTTCAAGTCTTACGATTTAAAAACATTTCATAAGTCTGTAGGTGCCATTAGATGGTGATTCCAATGATGGATCTGGGCAAAGTAAATGAAAAACCTTCCGAAAAGGATTCAGTATTCTAGATGCCATTAAGAACATTCATAATTCATGAGAAGAGGTCAAAGTATCAACATTAACAGGACTTTTGGAAGAAGGCGATTCCAGCCCTCATGGATGACATTCAGAGATTCAAGACTTTGGTGAAGGAAACTGCAGATGTGGTGGAAATAGCAAGAGAAGTAGAATTAGAAGTGGAGCCTGAATATGTGACTAAATTTGTTCAATCTCTTGATCAAAGTCTAATGAATGAGTTTAATTACTTCTTATGGATGAGCAAATAAAGTGGTTTTTTGAGATGAAATCTACTTCTGGAGAAGATGGTGTGAACATTGTTGACATGACAACAAAGGATTTAGAATATCCCTTAAATTTAGGTGATAAAGCAGTAGCAGGATTTGAAAGGATTGACTTCAAATACGAAAGATGTTCTACTGTGGCTATCAAACAGCATCAGATGCTACAGAGAAATCTTCAGTGAAATTAAGAGTCAATCAATGCTGCAAACTTTATTGTTGTCTTATTCTAATAAATTGCCACAGCCACTCCAGACTTCAGCAACCACCACCCTGATCAGTCAGCAACCATCAACGTCGAGGCAACACCCTCCATCAGTAAAAAGATTACAACTCACTGAAGGCTCATATAATCATTAGCATTTTTAAGCACTATAGTATTTTTAAATTAAGGTATGTACTTTTTTAAAACAAAATGCTATTACATATTTAATAGGCATCAGTATAGCATAAACATAACTTTTATACATGGTGGGAAACCAAAAATTCATGTGACTTGGTTTATTTTGATATTTGCTTTATTGTGGTGGTCTGCAGCAGAATCCACAATATCTGAGAAATATGCCTGCATTCCCAAAGGTAAATTTATTTATTGTTTAAATGCAGTACATTGTATGTAATTCAAAGTTATAACAATGTTTAAGATGAAAAGTTAATTTCTGTCTCTTGTCTTTCATCCATCTGGATTATTTCTCCAGAGCCAACTGTTATTGCTGAGGTGTTGTTTATCCTTCCAGAGACATGGAATAGCCCTTGGGCTAAATAAAGTTTTCGTGGAACACAGCCACACCCATCCGTTTGTATATTGTGCATGTCTGCTTATTTTCTGCAACAACAGAGTAGTTGCAACAGGAACCGTCTGCTCCACAAAGTCCAAAATATTTGTCATTTGTTCTTTTACAGAAAAAGCTCACCAAAATCTGGTCTATACAATCAAATGCATATATAGGTATATATATGTATATACATACACATATATACACACATATATATACAGATATTTCCATTTAACTGATTTTATAAAACTAAATATAGTTTTAAACCTTGTTTTTTAAAAAATTAACGATATTTAGGCAATCACCTCAAATCAGTATTCATAAATCTGCCTTACCCTTTGCAACTACTTTATTTACTGGGTTCTAGCACTTTACATAATTGCGTTAGTTGAGTTCTCACAAGATCTTATTTTAAAATGCAAATAGTGAAGTTCAGAATTAAGTGACTTACATTTAACTCTCCAGTAATAAGGGGTTGAGCCCTTATGCCTGTCACTCCAAGACTTGAATATTAGTCGTGGGCAATCTGTATGCTCTTTGCTGAAGACTGACTGAATTAGAGAATAATGTCGTGTTCATTTGTGTATCCCTGTCCATGCAGATGTGAATGTTTCTTGTGAGTAGGCTATTGACTTGCTTTGCTGCAAAAGTGGCTAAATCCTGAGGGCTATGCTTTTTAAACAGGCTCAGCCAGTCCATATTGGCCTTTTTAGCCTTGACCTCTGGATTAGTAGTTCTCACACTGTCCATCACATCCCCTGGATAATTCAAAAAGTCTGCAAGTTCGCTACAAACCCTTTTGCCCACTCAGAGTGAATAATGATGTGGATATGGATCCTGTTATGACAATTACATGGTATCAATTACATCTTCTTAGACGCTCAAATTCTTAGTAAAGTGAAAATTAGGTGTTGTTAAAATTACCTTTGAAAATCTGCCACGTTTCTCATAGAGTTTACAGGCATATTGTTCCTCAGTAGGCCCAACCTAGTCAGTTTTTCCTCCAGTGCTGTTTTGATGGTTGAGGAATAGATAAAGATGTTAGCAGGTGTTTAGGAAAAATGTTGTATATAAGTACTTAATCTCGTTCACTAAAATCATTGCTTGTGTGGCCAGATGCTCACACTATGAGAAGCCATTGGCAACTGAGAAGAGTGAGAAAAGAGCATCTTTATTTCTTCTATCTCATGATCATTTCAGGACATGATTTACTGAGTGGGAAGAGTGAGAAGAATTGCAAATTCTAACTAAATTATTTTCTCCTTTAATTTCTCATGCTTTATATTCTTCAATTTGTCTAAATTAAATGTCTTAACAACTCTTAAATATTTTTTCATATTTGAAACTTTTCCCATTGTATGTTTTTACAGCCAGTAGATACTAAAAGTTCGCCTACTAATACTGAGGGATTTACAAGAGACTTCTCCACGCTGAATGCCACTTGCCATGGACTGTTTCAAGTGGCCTGATCTTTTCCGAGGAATTCTGACCATCTTCCAGCTTTCCTAAACCAGACAGACTGCACCCTCTTTTAGGCGCAAATAAAACACAAGACATCAACGTTTCTGAAACCTCTCCTTAGTGCCTAGGGAATACAGACATCAAATGATACATAAATGAAAGTTTTTGAGATCATCATTTAACTATTAATAATATAACCTGGTATTTGACAGTCAAGAAAAACAAACGTTATTTAAGGCCAAGGTAATGGCATTCTAATGAAATTCCAGATAAAATTATGCCACCGCAAGAAATGCTTGTAATCATTTGGTTTGGGCAAATCATTATAATATTCTCCATAGCCCATGATTGAGGACTTGTTTAAAATAATGTCTCCTGTCCACTAGTGCATATGAGTAACAGGCTGTATTTCATTATAATGAAAAGAAGTTAACATATGAGAGTCTTTGCAAGAGTTTCTAAACTCTCTCAGGGACATCTTTCCTAATCAAAGTGAGCAGAGTTAGAGGAATCCGTTTTCTTGTAAAAATAGTAATTTTCCTATAAAGTACTTGACAGATCAATGATGGATAATAAGTCCAAATTATTAGGAAATATGATGGTAGCAATTTGCTTAAAAATGGACTTTAAAATACCATTCTACCTTGTGTACCATTAATTTAAAAAATTGTTAAAGCTGGAAAAAATTTATGCAGTGTTTTACTGTAATGCATTTTGTGTGATCCTTATCATCAAAGAAAAGAAAGGGAAAATAGGCAGCTATGTTATCCCTTGTATTGTGTTGATTTTTCAGTTAGTGTTAAAAAAGAAGCCTGCAACATCACAACATATACGTGCAGAAAGCTTTATGTGTAGGATAGTTTGGTTTTATTGTAGAACCTAAGAAACAGAATACATATCCAAAGAAAAAAATATGTAATGCTTTACGGAAGAACCCTACTAAATCATATATGCTGTTATCAAGCTTCAGGTTTCCAGTTTGGGCTGTAAATCACTTGGAGCTTATACAGTAAATTTCCTAAGTCAATGTCAAGACATTCAAATTCAGAGTCACAAGATTGAGAATTCCATGATAATGTCTGCCACCACAATTCTATAAGAATTTTATTTTTATTTAAAATTAGTCTTGATGAACAAACCTGAAAGGATTATAGATAATTTCTTTTGGGCTCCATAAGCACACTTTGCAGGAACACTATAATACATGGAAAAATCGCTACAGTAGCTCTCAAGAAGGTTGGGTGCCTGTTTTTGCCATGAACACAGCAGAAACTGCACCTGCCAAATAGGCCTGTGCTCCCCTTCATTTCTTGGTCTTCGTTGGTGTGAGGCTAGGGTCACATCACTAGTTCCAGCCAATGGATAATGCCCAGAAAAGATGTGTCAACTGGGGGCCAAGACAGTTAAGAGAATGTGCCTACTCCCCATATCTCTTTTCCTGCCTTTGCAGCCTTACAAGCCATGGTAACATGGCTCTAAGATGGAAGAGGGGTACTCAACCCACTGGATTTTATGACTGAGAGAAAGGCACCCAGGAGCTACTATGGTTTTGAAGATTTGTCTGATAGGACAGCTAATATGAATTATCCACTGATACAGTTAACATAAATAGTTCATCCTATTTTTTACTGAACTTTTATATTAAGATAAACAATATCTGCTCATCTCAAAAATAAAATAATTCTTATAAAAAAATCTTGTAACACCTAATATTTATAAATTGCCCAGGCCAAGGATGTATGTTGGAAAAAGTTGTTTTAAACTGTCATAAAAAACTTCATCTGCTCAAATGTGATGTCACAAAGAATGTAATATTGCATTTTCACTAAGATTTTGATCTTCACTCTGGATCCAGCAACAATTTAAGGCCTTTGCAACTTACCCAGTTTTCAGTGAAAGATAAGGCAGGTAACTATTTAAGGGTTCAATGATCTCCTCAAAGAGCTTGCAATAACTACCAAAGAGATGCCCATAATGGAAAATGTTTTGTTACAAATCAGCATATGATTAAGCTAATAACTGTGGAGAAGTCATTCAGTGCCTTAAAAAGTTTCGGTTGTGGAGTCAGACAGACTTGAATTCTGTTTTTAACATCTAATAGCTCTGTGACCTTGGGCAAGCTACTTTACTATTAAATCTCAGTTTCCTCATCTGCAAAATGGGAACACTGGTAACAGCCATTCTCACAGCTAGTTAATGAGCTTAGCCATTGGTACAGAGCAAATACAAAGTGAAAGCCAACAAACACACAAATAATAGCTGTATTAACACTTCAGGACAAGAACAGGTGCATGAGTTCAAATAATTAATTTAGTTATTCTACCAATATGTATTGAGCACTCACTACATTTAAGATTTGTGATGTTTTCTATGGGCAAAACATAGTTGTATCAGTGTGGCAAGGATGATGGCTAGGATCCACCCAAAATTCATGCTTCCACTTCAGTTCTACAAAGTTGTTGCTAAAAGGCTTCTGTGCAGCATGGAATTACACATCTTAACTTCCTTTGCATCTTTGTGTGTTCATGTGACTAGTTCTTGACAGTGGGCTATCAGAGAAACTGTGACTTCTGGGCTGGGGCTTTTGTGAAGCAGGTTACTTTCTCCATTCTTTCTTTCCTGTACAGTAGCTGGTTGCAAAGGATTCCCAGGGCATGGGAAATGATGGAACCATATGACGGACAAAGGCTGAGTCCCTGAAGAACAGACTCAGAAGGAAAACTTCCCACATGGGACTATTCAGTGAACAATAAATACATATTGACTGTTTTAAGCTATTGAAATGCAGGAATTAATTTGCTGTGATAGATTGTGCTACCCTAACTAATATCATCAAATAGGGCTTTGCCCTAAATGACTTTAGAGTTTATAAGAAACTACTTATTTCAGCAGATTGCCTTATTGTTGTTAGCTGATAGGGATGTCTGAGCAGGAAAAGCTTTGGGAAATTGAGAACTTGTGGCCATAAGAGGACAGTTCTTACTTCCTTTTTCTGTGACTTGCCTTTATTTCCCCCTTGATGATAGAGACCTGGAATGGGATGAAAATATCAATTCCTTGTCTTTCAGTTTTGTTTATTCTGTTATTCACTTCTCTACTGGTGAAACTCAAGACTGACTTTGGGAATTTTTCACCACACTATAACGGAACTGTTTGCTACCCTTTCTTTGTTCACTCCCCCATGCTGGTGTGTGGTGGAAAAAAAAATGATTCAAGATTTAAATAAGAAGTTAATAGAAGAACAGAATGTAACCAGAGAGTCAAAATTTCTGTAGTCTATAAATATACAATGATATCAAATTAACTTTTAATGCCCAAGCTGGAATGACTCAAGCCCTATCTTTAAATGGCCTTGCAAAATATTTTTTTGTTTTGGTTTCAACTGATCCGATAAAAATGCTTTAAAAATGTAAATATCATTTTCAGGAGATACCTGGCATTTGCTTTCAGGCAGCTATGAATGCTCAGTATTGGTCCAAACTCTCATCTTTGTGCCTTGGCTATAATGTCTCCTATAATTTGCTTCCATGACTTTTACATGACTTTTATTAACAGTCAAGTGGCATACAAAAATAAGCATTTATTTGTCATGAATCGATATGGTTCAGCTAATCTAGGCCAGGCTCAGCTGGGTGGATCTTCTAATTTTGGCTTGGCTCACTTAGGCATGCGGAGTTGGCAGGGGGTCAGCTGCATTAGACTGGGCTTGGAAGGGAACACTCAGCATTGCTCCACATGTCACTCATCTTTCTCCTGAGAGCAGTTGGCCAGCACAGGAACATCCTTTTTTTGACAATGGCAGAAGGACAAGAATGTCACCCAATCTGATAAATAATTTTTCAAGCTTCTACTTGCATCATGAATGATGGCATCCTGTTGGCCAAAACATATCATATGATCAAATCCAAGTTCTAGGGTAAAACAATGTACTCTTGTTGGGAAGGACTGCATAATTACATGGCAATGGCATATATTTCTCTCAGGGTAAAGTATTGGTTCTATTAAGGCCATTTACCACAATTATCCCATCTTTCCCAACAGAAGACAATTTCTTCATTAAAATCTCCCTTAAACACATACATTTTCCATTGGAAGCTTAGGCTCACTTTTATTAACTTATTAGTAAAAAAAAAAAAAATCTATGCCCTTAACCATAAGTTAACTAGTAGGCAGGAAAGCTATTCTTTTAAAGGACTTTATTAAAGTTTCAGCCAATAACAACATTTATATTTCAAAGAGCATATTCTTTGTGTTCACAGAATTGAACCAGTATTTGTAGCGTTGATAATTTACAAAAAGCCTAAATGCTTTAAGACACAATATTAATAAAATAATGTTTTTGCCTTTTAAAATAAGTAGAAACTGGAAAAATGCCCCCTCCTAAGACCACCATAAAATAACTCATAACAGTAAGGAAATTGGCTTTTTATTAGTTTTGTGCCATTGAATTTGTTCTTATCACATCAATGTAAGTGGGGCATACATTATTAGTTATGTTACTTAATGTTAAGTTAAAATACATTTGTTAGCAATCAGTGATATTGGATATAAACGGGATTTTTCACAGAACTCTGTGAAAATGGGAAAAAGTAATCAAATAGAAAAGTTGAGATGCACTATCTTTGCGTGAATAGTTGAAATGAGCAAATGAGCACTATGTAGAAAAGGGTAAACATAGCAGACCTGAGACTGCTATCATTAGAAAAACCTGGAAGCAATGTTAGCCCTTGGCAGGCATTCGGGAACTGGGATTTCAGAAGGGTTCTCACTATTCCTAGAGCTGATAAGAATGCCCCATTGTGCCTAAATTGTCTATGCAAAAAAAAAATGGTTTATAAGGAATACCTGCTTTCTCTTGGGGAGTCTGGAATGTTGGTGCATGCTAGGCAGACAGTGCCTACCCCCAGTAACCCTGGGCTCTGAGTCCTTATGAGCGTCCCTAGTAGACAGCATTTTAAGTGTGAAGCCACATCTTTCTGCTCGGGAATTAAACACAACCTGCGTGACTCCACTGGGAGAAGACTCTGGGAAGCTTGTGCCTATTGTCCTAAGAACTTCACCCCATGAATCCTCTCCCAGTGCTGATTATGCATTGTGTCCTTTTGCTGTAAAAAGTCATGACCATGGGTATGACTATTTGTTGAGTTTCGTGAGTCCTCCTAGTGTACCATAGAACCTGGGAGTATCCTGACTCTTGGTAATATTGTGGCCTCTGACACAAATACAATCTTCTCTTTCCTATTGTAAGCTTTCAAAGATAACGTTGAATGGCCAACTCATTCATGCATTCAACTGAAACTTAGTGAGCATCTATTATACAATAGGCACTGTGATAAAATGTGAGAATAAATTTGAATACAACCCACATGAAACCTGCCTTCCTGAAGACTGGATTAAGCAGGGGTTAAAATAATAAACTAAGATGAAGCCAAAATTATTTTCAGCACATCTTCCCCCCCTGCTTTTTTTGGCTAAAGTAGAAGCATGCCAACCAGTTATATAGAATAGTAGATAAAGGAGCCAATTCTTCCTCCTCTTCTTCTTCTTCTTCTTCTTCTTCTTCTTCTTCTTCTTCTTCTTCTTCTTCTTCTTCTTCTTCTTCTTCTTCTTCTTCTTCTTCTTCTTCTCTCTCTCTTTAAGGCTAGTCAAGTGAATCAACGGGAGAATGGACAAAGAAATATATAATTGTTTGTAATCAATTAGTTGTAAACACCACACCAGCCAGGACCCAATTCTTAAAAAAAAATACCAAAATTTAGTGCTTGCCTTTCTGTTTTTCCTAAATAATAATTAATAATAATACCTTTGAGTGTCATGTTATTTTAAAATTCAATAAAGATCTAAAAGCAATTGTTAGGTAAGCATTGTCCAGTTATGTAGGATAATGCTAAAAAATAGTTACTGTATATTTTCATGGCCACATTTGCCACAGTACTCCAAGGACTCTCTTGCAAGAGAAAATAACAGATGCCATCCATGTATTATAGCTGGAAACTCTACTGCTATGAATTCTGATAGCACGTTCAAATAATGAATTTGTAAGTGGAAACAAAACAGACTGAGTATTGTAATTGATTTTTGAGGCAACTTCAACATTTCTTGAAATAATTAGGTCAGATATAATATTTGAAATGTAAATGTGGATTTTAAAAATAATCAAATGATGAACTGAAAGTGGTAGCATTATTACCCTGTTGGAATGAAGAAAGAATTGCAAAAACATATTGGAAATTTAAATTGCTTGCCTACTTCTGCAGCTTTATGCAGTTTTTTATGGGCACAAGTCAGCCTCCAGTTTTTATTTTAAGATGTGCTTAAAACATATGAACCAGATTAAGTTAGCTTCCATCTGCACAAAAGTGGGAAGGTTTCACTGCCTTGTGTGCCGACCAGCAAATATTTTCTCTTCTTATATCAACTTCTGCTGGGAGGTAGAAAAAACTAGATGGTATAGAAAGATGTGCCACCATGATCTAATTTTTTTCAATTACTTTGGGTCTTACTGGAGCATACGTCTTATATTTTATGGTCACCCATTCATCTCCGGTGCTTTGCTGCCTTTGTAATCTCATCATTAACAATATATGAGAAGAGTAGTTCTTCAGATTTAGGCATAACTGTGATTTGTTCTTGGCTGCTAGCACACTGGGGGTGGATTGGCTTTTGTTATGAATCATTTGTGCACATGATTTAATATATGTTTGGGCCATAAGTCTGGTTGATTTTCAAATATTTGACAGGTTGTGTCAGTCTTGCATGAATGCAAGTAAAATGCAATGTGCACTCAGTATTATCTCCCTAAACATGGGTTTTTCAGGCATTTAATAATTTTCATGGCTGTTGTAAATTCACATTTTGAATTAGAGTTTAACCTGTGTTTATTGCCCAAAATCTGGAACAGAAAGAATTGTCAAGAGAGATTCAGAAAACATTGAATTAAGAAGCATTAAAAACATTACATTTTGTGATAAAGAACATGAGTTTGGCATCATAAAGATCTGTGTGCAAACTATGGATTTTTTATTTGTAAAACGGGGCTAAAAATAGGATCCACCTCCTGAGCTTATTTCCAAGATTAAGTGACAAAATTTTTGACATGTGATAATCTCAGTGACTCAAGAAATGTTACCTATGGTATATAATATAATTATTTATAGCTTAGCATACATATATAAAAGTGCACAAAATCTAACTGTGCAGCTCAATTCATTTTGAAAAATTAAAGCTTCAGTGTAGGTTGCACTAAGATCAAGAAACAGGGCATTATTACATGTTTCTTCCAGAAACCATACCCCATCAACCCCAGAAATAGTCATTAACCTGACTTCTATCATCATAGGTGAGTTTTGCTTATTTTTAAATTTTCTATATAGGTTCTTTCAGATTTTTTACAGATACTATCATGTTGTCTGCCAAAAATTATGTCTTCTTTCTTTCCCACTGTCGTTTATTCTCCCTCCCTGATTGCACTGGCTTGGATTTCCGGTGTAATGTTGACTTGAAATGGGAAGAGCAGCCATCTTTGTCTCATTCCCTATTTTGGAGGGGACAATTTTTTTACAGTTCATCATTTTGTATAATCTTTGATTTATTTTTAAAAGATACTGTCAGATTAAGAAAATTCCTGTCTATTCAACTTAGGCTAGAGGTTTTGTTTTGTTTCTAGTAAAGAATCTTGAATTTTATCACAAGTTGTCTATGCATTTAGGGATATGAATTTCTTCTCTTTTTGTGGCTAATGCATGAAATTACATTTTTCTCAAATGTTAACCAACTTTGTATTCACAGAATAAACCTCACTTAATTGTAGTGTCTTATCCTTTTTATATATCCCTAGATTTGATATAATATTTTGATATTTTACATGTTGTTGAAGAGATTTATTAAAATTTTATTTCTTATAAAATCATTGTGAGATTTTGTATCAAAGTTAAGCTAATCTTATAAAATGAGGTAAGAAATGTTTCTTCTACATTTTTAAAATTTACACTTTTTTCCCTAAATATTTGGAAGAACTCACTGCTAACACCATCTAAACAGAGTTTCTTGCGTTGGATTGGTAATTGGTGGTTTTCAAGAAACCTCTACTTTTCATCTAAATTGACAAATTTATCTTTTGTTCTTTATTATTTCCTTCGTTTTGCTTTCTGGGGATTAATTTACTCTTTTGTCAATTTCTCAAGATGCATGCTTAATTCATTGATTCTCAACGTTGGTTATTTTCTAATATATGCATTTTAAAGCCACAAATATGCTGCTAAGCACTCTATCAGATATATCATGCAAATTTTCATATACTGAACTTCTGTTATTATTTCATTGAAAAGATTTTCTAATTTTTTGGTGAGTTCTTGACACATTTTTATTTAATATTTATTGCTTGATTTCCAAGAAGCTAGGAATATTCCAGTTATTTCTTATTAGATTATTTTAAATTAATTATACTATGTTTCAACAACATAATTTGAGTGATTTAAATCCTATGCAATTTATTTAAGTTTATTTGAAGACTTATCATAGACTCGTTTTATGGTAAATGTCCTGTGTGGACTCACAAAGAATATTTATGGTCATTATTGGGTGCAGTGTTCAATAAATGTCATTAGGGTAAATTGCTTGACAGTGTTGTTCATGGGGGTGGAGCCAAGATGGCTGAATAGGAACAGCTCCAGTCTACAGCTCACAGTGTGAGCAACACAGAAGACAGGTGATTTCTGCATTTCCAACTGAGGTACTGGGGTCATCTCACTGGGGAGTGTTGGAAAGTGGGTGCAGGACAGTGGGTGCAGCGCACCGAGCATGAGTCAAAGCAGGGCAAGGAATCGCCTTACCCGGGAAATGCAAGGGGTCAGAGAATTCCTTTCCTAGTCAAAGAAAGGGGTGACAGACGGCACCTGGAAAATCGGGTCACTCCCACCTAATACTGCACTTTTCCAACGGTCTTAGCAAATGGCACACCAGGAGATTATATCCCAAGCCTGGCTCCGAGGGTCCTACGCCCACAGAGCCTTGCTCACTGCTAGCACAGCAGTCTGAGATCAAACTGCAAGGTGGCAGCGAGGCTGGGGGAGGGGCGCCCACCATTGATGAGGCTTAAGTAGGTGAACAAAGCAGCCGGGAAGCTCAAACTGGGTGGAGCCCACCACAGCTCAAAGAGGCCTGTCTGCCACTGTAGACTCCACCTCTGGGGGCAGGGCATAGCCAAACAAAAGGCAGCAGAATCCTTTGCAGACTTAAATGGCCCTGTCTGATAGCTTTGAAGAGAGTAGTGGTTCTCCCAGCCAGCAGCTGGAGATCTGAGAACAGACAGACTGCCTCCTCAAGTGGGTCCCTGACTCCCGAGTAGCCTAACTGGGAGGCACCCCCCAGTAGGGGCAGACTGACACCTCACAGGGCCAGGTACTCCTCTGAGACAAAAGTTCCAGAGGAATGATCAGGCAGCAACATTTGCGATTCACCAATATCCGCTATACTGCAGTCTCCACTACTGATGCCCAGGCAAACAGGGTGTGGAGTGGACCACCAGCAAACTCCAATAGACCTGCAGCTGAGGGTCTGACTGTTAGAAGGAAAACTAACAAACAGAAAGGACATCCACACCAAAACCCCATCTATACATCACCATCACCAAAGATCAAAACTAGATAAAACCACAAAGATAGGGAAAAAACAGAGCAGAAAAACTGGAAACTGTAAAAATCAGAGTGCCTCCCCTCCTCCAAAGGAATGCAGCTCCTCACTAGCAACAGAACAAAGCTGGATGGAGAATGACTTTGATGAGATGAGAGAAGAAGGCTTCAGATGCTCAGACTACTCTGAGCTAAAGGAGAAAGTTCGAACCAATGGCAAAGAAGTTAAAAACCTAGAAAAAAAACTAGACGAATGGCTAACTAGAATAACCAATGCAGAGAAATCCTTAAATGACCTGATGGAGCTGAAAACCAAGGCACGAGAACTACGTGGTGAATGCACAAGCCTCAGTAGCCAATTTGATCAACTGGAAGAAAGGGTATCAGTGATGGAAGATCAAATGAAATGAAGCGAGAAGAGAAGTTTAGAGAAAAAAGAATAAAAAGAAACGGACAAAGCCTTCAAGAAATATGGGACTATGTGAAAAGACCAAATCTACATCTGATTGCTGTACCTGAAAGTGACAGGGAGAATGGAACCAACTTGGAAAACACTGCAGGATATTATCCAGGAGAACTTCCCCAATCTAGCAAGGCAGGCCAACATTCAGATTCAGGAAATACAGAGAACACCACAAAGATACTCCTCGAGAAGAGCAACTCCAAGACACATAATTGTCAGATTCACCAAAGTTAAAATGAAGGAAAAAATGTTAAGGGCAGCCAGGGAGAAAGGTCGGGTTACCCATAAAGGGAAGCCCATCAGACTAACAGCTGATCTCTCAGCAGAAACTCTACAAGCCAGAAGAGAGTGGGGGCCAATATTTAACATTCTTAAAGAAAAGAATTTTCAACCCAGAATTTCACATCCAGCCAAACTAAGCTTCACAAGTGAAGGAGAAATAAAATCCTTTACAGAGAAGCAAATGCTGAGAGATTTTGTCACCACCAGGCCTGCCCTAAAAGAGCTCCTGAAGGAAGCACTCAACATGGAAAGGAACAACCATTACCAGTCACTGCAAAAACATGCCAAATTGTAAAGAACATAGAGGCTAGGAAGAAACTGTACCAACTAATGAGCAAAATAACAAGCTAAACATCACAATGACAGGATGAAATTCACACATAACAATATTAACTTTAAGTGTAAATGGATTAAATGCTCCAATTAAAAGACACAGACTGGCAAATTGGATAGAGTCAAGACCCATCAGTGTGCTGTATTCAGGAAACCCATATCACATGCAGAGACACACATAGTCTCAAAAAAAGGGATGGAGCAAGATCTACCAAGCAAATGGAAAACAAAAAAAGGCAGGGGATGGAACACTAGTCTCGGATTAAAAAGACTTTAAACCAACAAAGATCAAAAGAGACAAAGAAGGCCATTACATAATGGTAAAGGGATCAATTCAACAAGAAGAGGTAACTATCCTAAATATATATGCATCCAACACAGGAGCACCCAGATTCATAAAGCAAGTCCTGAGTGACCTACAAAGAGACTTAGACTCCCACACAATAATAATGGGAGACTTTAACACCCCATTGTCAACATTAGACAAATCAGCGAGACAGAAAGTTAACAAGGATATCCAGGAATTGAACTCAGCTCTGCACCAAGCGGACCTGATAGACATCTACAGAACTCTCCACCCCAAATCAACAGAATATACATTTTTTTCAGCACCACACCACACCTATTCCAAAATTGACTACATAGTTGGAAGTAAAGCTCTCCTCAGCAAATGTAAAAGAACAGAAATTGTAACAAACTGTCTCTCAGACCACAGTGCAATCAAACTAGAACTCAGGACTAGGAAACTCACTCAAAACTGCTCAACTACATGGAAACTAAACAACCTGCTCCTGAATGACTACTGGGTACATAACAAAATGAAGACAGAAATAAAGATGTTCTTTGAAACCAACGAGAACAAAAACTACATACCAGAATCTCTGGGACACATTCAAAGCAGTTTGTAGAGGGAAATTTATAGCACTAAATGCCCACAAGAGAAAGCAGGAAAGATCCAAAATTGACACCTTAACATCACAATTAAAAGAACTAGAGAAGCAAGAGCAAACACATTCAAAAGCTAGCAGAAGGCAAGAAATAACTAAGATCAGAGCAGAACTGAAGGAAATAGAGACACAAAAAACCCTTCAAAACATTAATGAATCCAGGAGCTGGTTTTTTGAAAAGATCAACAAAATTGAAAGACCACTAGCAAGACTAATACAGAAGAAAAGAGACAAGAATCAAATACACGCAATAAAAATGATAAAGGGCATATCACCACCGATCCCACAGAAATACAAACTACCATCAGAGAATACTACAAACACCTTTACGCAAATAAACTAGAAAATCTAGAAGAAATGGATAAATTCCTCGACACATACACCCTCCCAAGACTAAACCAGGAAGAAGTTGAATCTCTGAATAGACCAATAACAGGCTCTGAAATTGTGGCAATAATCAATAGCTTACCAACCAAAAAGAGTCCAGGACCAGATGGATTCACAGCCAAATTCTACCAGAGGTACAAGGAGGAACTGGTACCATTCCTTCTGAAACTATTCCCATCGATAGAAAAAGAGGGAATCCTCCCTAACTTGTTTTATGAGGCCGGCATCATCCTGATACCAAAGACTGGCAGAGACACAACCAAAAAAGAGAATTTTAGACCAATATCCTTGATGAACATTGATGCAAAAGTCCTCAATAAAATACTGGCAAACCGAATCCAACAACACATCAAAAAGCTTATCCACCATGATCAAGTGGGCTCCATCCCTGGGATACAAGGCTGGTTCATCATATGCAAATCAATAAAAGTAATCCAGCATATAAACAGAACCAAAGACAAAAACCACATGATTATCTCAATAGATGCAGAAAAGGCCTTTGACAAAATTCAACAACCTTCATGCTAAAAACTCTCAATAAATTAGGTATTGATGGGACATATCCCAAAATAATAAGAGCTATCTATGACATACCCACAGCCAATATCATACTGAACTGGCAAAAACTGGAAGCATTCCCTTTGAAAACGGGCACAAGACAGGGATGCCCTCTCTCACCACTCCTATTCAACATAGTGTTGGAAGTTCTGGCCAGGGCAATCAGGCAGGAGAAGGAAATAAAGGGTATTCAATTAGGAAAAGAGGAAGTCAAATTGTCCCTGTTTGCAGATGACATGACTGTATATCCAGAAAACCCCATTGTCTCAGCCCAAAATCTCCTTAAGCTGATAAGCAACTTCAGCAAAGTCTCAACATACAAAATCAATATACAAAAATCACAAGCATTCTTATACACCAATAACAGAAAAACAGAGAGCCAAATCATGAATGAACTCCCATTCACAATTGCTTCAAAGAGAATAAAATACCTAGGAATCCAACTTACAAGGGATGTGAAGGACCTCTTCAAGGAGAACTACAAACCACTGCTCAATGAAATAAAAGAGGATGCAAACGAATGGAAGAACATTCCATGCTCGTGGGTTAGAAGAATCAAAATCATGAAAATGGCCATACTGCCCAAGGTAATTTATAGATTCAATGCCATCCCCATCAAGCTACCAATGACTTTCTTCACAGAATTGGAAAAAACTAAAGTTCATATGGAACCAAAAAAGAGCCTGCATCTCCAAGTCAATTCTAAGCCAAAAGAACAAAGCTAAAGGCATCATGCTACCTGACTTCAAACTATACTACAAGGCTGCAGTCACCAAAACAGCATGGTACTGGTACCAAAACAGAGATATAGATCAATGGAACAGAACAGAGCCCTCAGAAATAATGCCGCATATCTACAACTATCTGATCTTAGACAAACTTGACAAAAACAAGCAATGGGGAAAGGATTCCCTATTTAATAAATGGTGCTGGGAAAACTGGCTAGCCATATGTAGAAAGCTGAAACTGGATCCCTTCCTTACATTCTTATACAAAAATTAATTCAAGATGGATTAAAGACTTAAATGTTAGACCTAAAACCATAAAAACCCTAGAAGAAAACCTAGGCAATACCATTCAGGACATAGGCATGGGCAAGCACGTCATGTCTAAACCACCAAAAGCAATGGCAACAAAAGCCAAAATTGACAAATGGGATCTAATTAAACTAAAGAGCTTATGCACAGCAAAAGGAACTACCATCAGAGTGAACAGGCAACCTACAGAATGGGAGAACATTTTGGCAACCTACTCATCTGACAAAGGGCTAATATCCAGAATCTACAATGAACTCAAACAAATTTACAAGAAAAAAACAAACAACCCCATCAAAAAGTGGGCAAAGGACATGAACAGACACTTCTCAAAAGAAGACATTTATGCAGCCAAGAAACATATGAAAAAATGCTCATCATCACTGGCCATCAGAGAAATGCAAATCAAAACCACAATGAGATACCATCTCACACCAGTTAGAATGGCCATCATTAAAAAGTCAGGAAACAACAGGTGCTGGAGAGGATGTGGAGAAATAGGAACACTTTGACACTGTTGGTGGGACTGTAAACTAGTTCAACCATTGTGGAAGTCAGTGTGGTGATTCCTCAGGGTTCTAGAACTAGAAATACCATTTGACCCAGCCATCCCATTGCTGGGTATATACTCAAAGGACTATAAATCATGCTGCTATAAAGACCCATGCACACATACGTTTATTGCGTCACTATTCACAATAGCAAAGACTTGGAACCAACCCGAATGTCCAACAACAATAGACTGGATTAAGAAAATGTGGCACATATACACCATGGAACACTATACAGCCATAAAAAATGATGAGTTCATGTCCTTTGTAGGGACATGGATGAAGCTGGAAACCATCATTCTCAGTAAACTATCGCAAGGACAAAAAACCAAACACTGCATGTTCTCACTCATTGGTGGGAACTGAACAATGAGAACACATGGACACAGGAAGGGGAACATCACACTCCGGGGACTGTTGTGGGGTGGGGGTAGGGGTGAGGGATAGCATTAGGAGATATACCTAATGTTAAATGACAAGTTAATGGGTGCAGCACACCAACATGGCACATGGATACATACATAACAAACGTGCACATTGTGCACATGTACCCTAAAACTTAAAGTATAATAATAATAAAATAAAATATAATAAAATAAAATAAAATAAAAAATACATGATTCCTATTTTTCTCTAATCCAAAAAACAGTAATACTGGAGCCAAACTGACATATTTTCATGTTCACAAAATGATGAAATGAAAAGTTTTATTTTCACTTTAACTCGTCTAAGACTAGAAGTGATGCTCCTTAGGAAAAATAGGTGTTAGGCACTGCAGTTATAGTGAGGTGTGTGGGAAAGATCGTTATTTACATATTCTTGTGACATGGCTTTCAGTGTGCAGAAGCTTTCTTTTAAGACTGTCAGAGTCAATATTGATTACAAAGAGGATTTGGATTATTGTAGAAGTCATTTTCAGAGATATTCTTATTTTTTTCTGCATTGTGTGATTGAATGGGTTGTTTTTACTTTCTCTCCCATCCTATCTTACACTGAAAAACATTTTCCATCCATTTTCCCCTAAAGCATGGTGTGCTTTGATATTCAGAGCCAAACGGTAAGATTCCCATCAAAGAAAGAAGCTTAACATTCAAAGGCACCAGAACACAGTGGGCACATTCCTGATCTTAAAATAATTATTTAAAATGCACATTATAGAATTGGCCACACTCTATATTTTGAATTCTGTTATTCTAAAAATGCTATGACCATATTCCTCCTATATGTATTAGGAAAAGAATGGATTAAATAGAATGGTCTTTAGAGTTCTTTATAATGTAGTTAACATTTGTGTTTTAAGCGTTTACTCACTTTGCTTTTTTTCTCATGTGAAAGAAAACTCTTAAGAAGAAAACAGGCCAGTCTTTTAAAATCAGGGGAAGAAAACAATATAATTTATTTTAGTTCCAAAATAAATTTTATATTAGGTTGCAGTTCAAGACTAGACAGTGACATCTTCACTGGTGTGTAGAATTCTTATCAAAAATATTCATCTTATTCTAGATGTACTCTAAATTGTGGCAGATGACAATAGTCATTGGAATTGGAGAAACGGATTTATTTTCAGATTCAAATCTCTTGTCTGCTAGCATTAATTTTGGCCAAGCTGGTTTTAGCTATAGAATCTGTGTGCCTTATTTTTTCTGAATGCTTTATTTGATATTTAAAATGCACAAGGCTAGCTGTCATGAGTAGAAAATAAGATTTAATTGATATCTTTTGAAATAATCTTTAAAAAAGTTCTAAGTAAAAAATTGCTGTATTTTTTTTATTACATGTTGAATTATTATCTGGATAGATTTTCTAAGACAATACAGTCAATATTACATGTTTGATATTTAGAAATTATTTTAAACTTACTTTAAATTAGTTACACAACTGGAAATAAAAAATGAAATCATAGAAATATGTATTTTAAAAATTGTGGTAAAATATATGCAATATGAGACTTGTTATTCAAAACATTTTTAAGTGTACAATTTAGTTGCATTTGCACAAGCATCACTACTATCCATTTCCAGAACTTCTTCATCATAACAAAGAGAAACTCTGAACTCCTTAAACAATCACTCCCTGATATAGTTTGGCTGTGTCCCCACCTAAATCTCATCTTGAACTGTAGCTCCCATAATTCCCACGTGTTGCGGGAGGGACCTTTTGGGCAGTAATTCAATTATGGGGACCAGTCTTTCCTGTGCTTTTCTTCTGATAGTGAATAAGTCTCATGAGATCTGATGGTTTCATAAAGGGCAGTTTCCCTGCACATGTTCTCTTGCTTGCCTCCATGTAAGACATGACTTTGCTACTCCTTCACCTTCTGCCATGATTGTGAGGCCTCCCCAGCCATGTGGAACTGTGAGTCAATTAAACCTCTTTCCTTTATAAATTACAAGTCTTAGGTATGTCTTTATTAGCAGCATGAGAATAGACTTATATACTCCACATTATTTCTTCCCAGCCCCTGATAACCTCTATTCTGCTTTCTATCTCTATGAGTTTGCCTATTCTAGATACCTCATTGTTATATTTGTGTCTCTTCAAAATTTTGATGTTGAAATCTTAAACCCCAATGTGATGGTATAAGGAGGAGGGGTTTGGGGGAGGTAATTAAGCTGTGAGAGTGGAGCCCTCATGAATGACGTTAGTGGCTGTGATTGTTAATATTGAGTGCCAACTGATTGGATTGAAGGATACAAAGTATTGTTCCTGTCTGTGACTGTGAGGGTGTTGCCAATGGAGATTAACATTTGAGTCAGTGGACTTGGAAATGCAGACCCACCATAAATTTGGGTGGGTACAATCTAATCAGCTGCCAGTGTAGCCAGATTAAAAGCAGACAGAAGAACGTGAAAAGACTAGACTGGCTTCACCTCTGAACCTACATCTTTCTCCCATGCTGGATGTTTTCTGCCCTCAAACATTGGACTCCAAATTCTTCAGCTTTGGGCCTTGGACTGGCTTCCTTTCTCCTCAGCTTGGCTTGCAGACAGCCTATTGTGGGACCTCACCTTGTGATCGTGTAAGTTAATACTCCTTAATAAACTCCCCTTTGTAAATACATCTATCCTATTAATTCTGTCTCTCTAGAGAACCCTGACTAATGCAGTGCTCTTATAAGAAGTGAGATGAGAATATGAAAGCTTTTTTCTCCATCCTTCCATTCTCTCTCTCTCTCTCTCTTTCTCTCGCTCAGCCCCATGAGAATACAGTGAGAAAGCAGCTGCCTACAAGCCAAGAAGTGGCCCTTCTCAGATGCAGGATTGGCAAGCACCTTGATCTTGGATTTCCTAGACACCAGATCTGTGAGAAAAAAATATTTGTTGTTTAAGCCACCCAGTCTATATAGTATTCTTATAACACCCCAAACTGACTATTACACTCTTATAAGGGAAATCATTCAATACTTGCCATTGTGTTTGTGGCTTATTTCACTTAGCGTAGTATCTCTAGGGTTCATTTGTATTATAGCACCTATCAGAATTTCATTCCTTTTTAAGGCTGAATAATAATTCATTGCATGTATATGTTGTATTTGTTTATCCATTTGTCTGTTGTTAGACATGTGGATTGCTTCCACCTTTTGACTATTATCAAGAATGCTGCTATGAACATTGGTGAACACTGGTGTTCAAGAATCTGTTTGAATTCTTGCTTTCAATTTTCTTGATTATATACCTAGAAATAGAATTGCTGGGTTATATGACAACTCTGCTTAACTATTCGAAGAGGCAATAAACCGTTTTCTGCAGCAGCTACACCATTTTATATTCCTACTAGCAATTCACAAGGTCTCCAATTTCTTCACATTCCACCAACATTTGTTATTTTCTGCCTTTTTTATTTTTAAGTAGCTATTCTAATGGATGTAAAGTGGCATTTCATTGTGGACTTGAGTTGCATTTCTTGAATGACTAGTATTGGTGAACACTTTTTCTTGTGCTTCTGATCATTTCTATGTCTTCTTTGGAGAAATGTCAGTGCAAGTTCTTTGCTCATACCCATGACAAGGATTGCAGGCACAGTGGCTCATGCCTGTAATCTCAGCACTTTGGGAGTCTGAGGCAGAAGAATCTCTTGAGGCCAGGAGTTTGAGATGAGCCTGGACAACACAGTGAGACCTTGTCTCTAAAAAATTTACAAAAAAAAAAAAATTAGCTGGGTGTGGTATCACATATTTACAGTCCTAGCTTCTCAGAAGGCTGGGAGGGGGAAGATTGCTTAAACCTAGGAGTTTGAGTTTGCAATGATTTATAATCATGCCACTGCACTCCAGCCTGAGTGACAGAGCCAGTCAACCATCTTAAAAAACAGGAGAGTTATTTGCCCATTTTTGAATTGGGTTGTTTTTTGTTGTTGTTGTTGATGACGTGCAGAATATTTATATATTCTGAAAATTAATCCCATATATATGATATATAATATATATATATAACTTGCAAATATTTTTTCCCATTCTGAGTTGTCTTCACTGTCCTGATAGTTTTCTTGGATGCACAAGTTTTTAATTTTCATGTTCAATTTATCTCCTTTTTTTATTGCCTGTGCTTTTGGTGTCATATATAAGCAATCATTACCCAATCCAATGTCATGAAGATTTTCCACATCTGTTCTTCTATGAGTTCTGTAGTTTTATCTCTTTAGATTAGATCTTTGGTCCATTTTGAGTTAATTTTTGTATATGGTGTAAGGTAAGGATCCAGCTTTATTCTTTGCATGTGGATATCTAGTTTTCAAACTAACTAGCACTGTTAGTAGAAAAGTGCCCATCCCCCAGTTGAATGGTCTTAGCACTGTTGTCAAAAAAAAATGGACCATATATATATGAGTGTTTAGTTTTGGGGTTTCTATTCTGTTTCATGGGCTGATATGTTTTTCTTTACATCAGTATCACATTGTTTTGATTACTGTGACTTTTTAGTAAGTTTTACTAAGTAAGAAATCAGAAAGTATGAATCCTCCAACTTTGTTCTCCTTTTCCAGGATTGTTTGGTTGTTTTAAGTTGTTTGAGATTCGATGTGAATTTTTGGATGAGTTTTTCTATTTTGGCAAAAAGCTGTTGGATTTTGAGTATTGTGTTGTACCTGCAGATTGCTTAGGGTTTTGTATTGTCATCTTAACAATAACTTTAAGTGTTTCAGCCATGAACATGAGACATTGTTCCACTTATTCATGTCTTCTTTAATTTATTTCAGTAATGTTTTATAGTTTTCCATGTATAAGTCTTTTGCCTCTGTAGTTAAATTATTTCTAATTATTTTTTTTTTTTGGTGTTTTTATAAATGGAATTGTTTCTTTAATTTTATTTTCACACTGGCCATTTTTAGTGTATAAAAATGCAATTTATTTTTGAATGTAGATTTTGTATCCTGATACTCTGCCAACTTTGTTTATTAGCTCTAACAGTTTGTGTGTGTGTGTGTGTGTGTGTGTGTGTGTGAATCATCTTTAGGATTTTCTACATATAATATGATGTCATCTGTGAACAGAGGTAATTTGACTTTTTTCAATTTGGATATATTTCATTACTTCTTTCCTGAACGTTCTGGCTAGTACTTACAATACTCTGTTGAACAGAAGTGGTGGTGAAAGTCAATATCTTGGTCTTGTTCCTAATCTTAGAGGAAAAGCTTTTAGTTTTTCACCATTGAGTGTGTTGTTAGGTGTGGGTTTTTCATATATGCAATGTTTTTAATATTGCACACTCTCCATCGAATTTATAGAACTAATTAACTTGTATAATTTATTAATAAAATGAATTTGAGAATGCATATCCCCATATGTCAGTTAAAGAATAGCTTTAGATGTTCATAACAGAAACCCCCCAAAAGAATGGCTTAAGTAAGATTTCAGTTTATTTTTCTGTTACATGATAAGTCCAGATTTAAGAAGCTGAAGTCTGATATACTTGTTCCACAGAAACATTTGGGGTCCAGGCATCTGATACTTTCTACTCAGAAAGGTGGAGTTGTCTTCACTATGCTTATAAAATGTTGGTAGCAAGATTGTTTGAGCCAAAGAGCAAAAGCCTGTTGTCTTCTGCATTCCTTCTCTCTATACAAGAAGCTTTCCTGGAAACTCCAATAATTTCCACTAGGTTTATCTTATTGGCTAGAATCTAATTGCACGTTCAACCTCTGTACAATGTATGCTAGGCAATGTAGTTTTGAAGATGGGCACATTAATCAAATTGAGGAAAAAGGATAAAATGGCTATTGTGAAAGTAACCATCTATTCTACATCATTGCGCTTCATCATAGAAACATAAAGGTGGGAAAAAGCAATGTCCTAAATACATGTGTGCAAATAATTGGCATAAACTACATATTTTAATAAATATTTATGTAACAAAATGAATGACTGAATTTTTCTGTATAAAGTTCTTATAGTGGAAATGTCAGAAAGAGGTTTTTATGGTATTTTCCATTTCACCTTAAAAAGGATGGTAAAAAATAGGAGGATTTTGTCCTTCACGTGTAAATATTGTGTTTGCCTGATTCAAATGCATTAGCAAAAATTAATAAACTGCTGACATCCCTCTATGATCTTAATATTTTGTTCAATGTTAAATTACCAAATTTAATAGTAAAAAGTAAGGGATGCAGATTTATGAATTGAATATCTTAGCATTATTGTATAACGCATATGCTATATATAAATATTCACTGAAGACACAAATATCTCAGAGTTCTCTGTCTTGTATAATCCATTGCTAACTTACCTCAATTTCTCACTTCCTCTTACAATTTCATTACTGTATTCTAAGCCAAGAAGATTCTTAGAAACCAGTGCCTGTAAGAGCCAGTGATATTTTTTACTTCAAGAATTAAAACATTATCTATTTACTCTTGCTTTCTACATGCATTCATTAAGGAGTGCAAATTACACAATTAGATGCATTTTGTTGCTCAAATGAAAATTTCATTTGTCAAAATCTGAACTCAGGAGTGCCAATTAGTGAAACCCAACCTCAGATTCTGCACTGAATACTGATTTGTATTTTTGCTTGAAGCTTTTCTACTTCAAGGTTTAAAGTATCACTCTTCTTCGTAAGTATTGTTTTCTTAGAATGCTTTTGATTTCTAAGAGTGGTGAGAATCATGGATTGAGATTAGATAGTTAGATTCATTGAGTGTTGAATGTTATTTACCACTGTTTTTTTCTACATCAGTAGATAAAAATCAATCAAAATGAGTTTTACTGTAGAACATGGCAAGTATCGCTACTTTAAATAAACTCAGTACAAATCAGAAAGTCTCTTTATGAATACTTCAATGATTTTAAAATGCAATAAATTAACAGGGTAGAAAATCTTTTTATCTTCCATCATAATTATTTCTTAAGTGCCATTCAACAGCCCCAAATACTTTATATTACATAAGCTAACATTTATCAAATATGCACTTGGGCTAGGCACTCTTCTACAATGTATTCATTTTACCACATTTACTCTTTAAAAAAACTCAGAAGATATGTAATTTTATCCCAATTTTATAAATACATTTTCTAAGCCACAGAATCACAGAGCAGTAGAGCCAGGATTGGAATGCAGATTAGCGTCATTTAGAGCTTATAATCTTAAGCATTAGGCTATGTGGCTCCCAATGAATATTCATGGGAATATTCATTAACGGAATATACACGTACATATCTACATATGTAGAGATGTGTGTGTGTGTGTGTGTGCGTGTGTGTGTACACATACCTAATTTAGGAACACTTTTTTTCTAATGTGCATCTATTATGTACTTCCATATGCATGTCTATATGCTCTTCCAGTACACCTGTTCTTCCAATGTGCATCTATTAAGAAGCATAATTAACAGAAAGATTTTAAATTATAATGTATTGCCATTTAGGTCACTTGAGATGGGATATAAATTGTGTCATTCAAAAAAGACAAGTCAGTACAAAATGAGTTATTATTTTGACATCCAAATGATATGATTAAGATTATTTTAACACAAATTGAATCTAAAAATGTTTGCCTTCATTCTTTAGTAATAGGGGAATCATTGTCCCAAATAAATGTAAGCATAAGATTTAGTAAAGATAATTTTATCCATAAAATTCTAGGTTTATGTATATCTGGCAAAAGAACATAGTTTAGAGAGTAAAAGTTATTCCAAGTTACTGTATTAAAAATAAAATTGCTTGCATTTTGTCATAATACTCTTTACTAAAAAGTTTAGTCTATTTTAAGTGGCTGCATTTGTACCCAAATCCATCTGATATACTTACTAATCTACTGGCTGTCAGTTTTTCCTCTAAAGTGGTACCATGGTTTTGGGTCCCCAATCCTGTTGTGCAGGATGAAAAAGATAAAATTTTACAGGTAACATTAATGCTTTCATAAGTTGGAAATTCTCTAACACAGCTTTTTTAAAGACCAAAATGATGAAATGCTTAACGGTCTCAAAGAATTAACATAATAAATAGATGATAACATTTTCACATGTAAATCATACCTTATCTCTTCTTGTATCCAAAGTCTGTAATGTTTCTTACTATTAATTAGATCATATTTTGACTAGAGTAAAGGAAGTACTACATAAGGCAGTAGGGAATCTAAAATCTCAGACAAATTGCTACTAACATACCATAATAGTATGTTACTGGATACTCAAACTCACCAAGAGACTGACCTGGCAGTATGAGTTACTCTTTCTGGTTTCTGAGCTCTACCATCCTAATAGCTGGGAAATTTAGGAGAAATCACCTCATAGCTCTGTCTACAAAATGAGGATAGCAATAGTTACTATTTGATAGAACATCAATTAATTAAGGCATAATGTGTTTAGACAGTGCTTATTTTAAAAAATGTGTTTTGATTGTTATTTATAATTTTTTGAGTAGTGCAATCTCAAAAACTTACATTTTTCTTTACTTGTCTAGATTTTGTTTACTTTTCTCCAAAGAAACTCTATAACATAAATATGGTTGTTTCAATGAGTCCTGACACATTGTAAAGATAAAACATCAGGGGGCTTTTAAAATAATGTTTATTGTCTATTTGAGAAAAGTCCTTGATTACTCACTCCTTCACTCATGCATTCCTTCATTTATTCACTGAATATTCTTTGAGTGCAGTCCCTGAGGACAAGAGGCTTAACAAGACCAGCATGATCTCTACCCTCCTGGAGTTTAATAGCCATAATGGAGACAAACATTAGTGATCACACTTGCTACAAACTGGGATAAATACTAAAAAAGGACAAGGGAATAGTGATAGATTTCAACAAAGAAACTCAGCTGAGTTTGAAGGGGGCAATATTCTGAAAAAGTGACATCGAAGATGAGGCCTAAAGGATGAGTGAGAATTTGCGCTATGAAATTGATTCTGGGGGAGGGAACAGCATGCGCAGGTGTTCTGATGATGGAAATGAACATGAGCCAGTGTGGAGGGACGGTAGTGGGCAGGAGAGACAGGGGTGGGTTTGACTGGAGTGTAGACAAGGCCATGTCTTATAAGCCTCAAAGGTTTAGAAGATTGGGATTTTTCTGCTATTCACATTAAGAAGCTGTTGAAGGGTTTTAAGCCAGGAAGAGGTTGGATAGAGTTTGCATTTCGCAAAGAAGACTAGCTGTTGTGTGCAGAATGGATTGCAGGGGCCAGACTGGAAGCCAACAGGAGGCCGTGACAGTTGATTGATAAAAGATGACAAAGTCTAGAATGCTTTGCACAAAGCAGTGAGGATGGAGAAGGAGACCGAGAAGGGGATACAGTTTAGGGGCACGAATGATAGAATTTTTCAGTAGAATACATGGATGACAGACTTTTGTATAGTGCTCTGTAAGTATATCTCAAATATTCTGTATATTTTTTCCTCCTGTCTTTGAACTGTGGTCATATATTCTTGCCTTTCTAGTGCACCAATAATAAGTCTTAAAATCTTTGCTTCATCCCAAGGGATTTTAAAAATGTTGCCTTTCCCATGAAACTGGCTCTCAGTTGCAATGGACGCTCAGCCCAGCATGCTTTGATTTTTGCTGCATCTTGGTGTTAGCAAGATGATAGAGTACAGCAGCATTGCCTGCATTGGTGCCTTATTCCTGCTCCTACCCTATTTTATAAGCATCTCAGATGTCACAGCAACATCTTGGTCACACGACACTGCAGATTCTATTACTTAGTACTCAACAAATATTTCCTGACATTGATTTTCGTTTAAAGGTAAGAATAAGAATTTATGTGACAAAAACACAGACATTCAATTTTGGGGGATATTAGAAATTTTTTAAATAGCAGCATTAAAACAATCAGTGCGTAGTACAGAGATTACTATATATTTGATTGGTGTTGTTTTTGGCTCACTTAAAAAAATCTATGGTGTACAAATACAAATACATATATCTAATATGTAGCTGAAAAAACTAAAAAGTAAAAATTAAAAAAATCTATCAGTCACAGGCACTGTTTTAAAATCTCTTACAGTGTAAACACTTCTGGTTTTAATAGTTAATGATCCCAATCTCCCAACACTGTTGTTTAATTCTTTCACCTATGTTAGCTCTGTGACCACCAATGAGATTGTATTATTTTTTAAGAGCCAAAAACATATTTTGCTTTGTATCTTCCCAGATGTCTGTCCAAATTCCTAATGGCACTGACTCTCTTTCCCCGGGTCTCACTGTATTCTCACAGGTCATGGCATTCCTTTTGGACTCACCTTGCTGCCATCTTTGGAGCCCCACACCCTAATTTTGAGAATGTACATTCTCCAACCTATTTCTTCAAATCTAGTTTTATTTCTCTCCGTCCATACTCTTTGAATCAATGACTGTCTGAGCAGTTGTTGCCTATTTGCTAATTTCTCTTGGAAGCATTCAATTGATTTTTATATCATAACCTCTTCATATACCCTAGAAAGTGAGTACACCTGCCTTTGTCCTCATGGGGATTTTATATCTTAACTATCTAATGTGTGATACAGTTCTCAGCATATGCATGTAATTTTTTGGCTCAGTGATCTAGAAGGAAAGATAATGGAGAAATACAAAATAGTCAGTTGATACAAAATTCACATTTTCACATAGGTTAAAGTTTGTGACAGAAAATGCTGGTTACTGCACATGTCCATTCTGTCCTTCTTTAGCAATATAGCTCCCAAAGTATTGTTGGGCCTATGGCCACCCAGCTAAAGATTATATTTGCTAGACACTCTTGCAAACAGGTGTGGCCATATAAATACATTCAGGCAATGACATCCAGAGAGAAGTGATGTGTAGGGCTTCTGGATCATGGCCTTAAAGGACACGGACATGGTTTCTTCTTCACTTGCTAGAAAAGTGAAAATGGCAGTGGGAACTGAGGTAGTCCTTTCAGACCATGAAATGGAAGACATTTATTGAGGCTGAAAACATGCAAAGATAGGATTGAATCCCCAAAGTGGAGAACCACCACCGCAGCCCTAGGTGTCTTCTATTATGATACTTAATTAATCCACTGTTACTGTGTTTTGGGTAGAGCAGCCAAACTTGAATGCAAACACAATAACACAACGTTTCCCTTGATTTCTGGAGAAGTCCCTGCTGTTCATCAGGTACTTTATGCTATTCGATACACATAGCTAGTAGTAGCAGAGCTTGGATTTGAACTTTCCTGTGTCCAATTTGCATTAAATTATTGCACAATCCAAAGAGTACATGGTTTGCATTGTTTCTAAAATGTGTTTGCCTACATATATGAATAAAAAAACCACATCTATGCTCTTTCATGTAATGTCTACCCTTACTATATTACTATCAAGTCTATAGTGTTACTGTTATAAATCTATAGTATTATTGTCATATAACTTTATGGGAAAGTTTTTTTTTTTTCAGCAAATTTAACTCCACATACACTTAGAGAGGACCTATGTGACTTGAAAATGAGTTAGGGACATACATTACCTTGTTACAACAACTTAGCTTGTGCCCGAAGAGACCCTATATTACAGTGGCTCAAACAAGCTAGAACTATTTTTCTCCCTGGTAACAGAAAAAGGCAGATTGAGACAATTTTGTTTCATGAGGTCATCCAAGCATCCTGTTACTTTCCTTCTTGTTACTCTACAATTCTCTGGGTTAGAAGCTCACAATTTTTTTTCTGTAAAGTACCTCAGTAAATATTTTAGGTTTTGAGGACCATGTAATCTCTGATGTCTCTGATGCACCTCCTCAACTAGCCATGTCTACTGCAGTGTAGATTTGTCCTTGAGCAGCTCATAATTTGCCATGGGATAGGGTCAGATAAACAAATATCTGCCATCTAATATGATGCATGTGCCAATATGTCTAAACATGCACGTGCACGCACACCTCTATGAGATACAGATGTAGAATGACTAGTTATAGAGTATAAAAGAAAACCAGAGAAGGATGTTCACATCTGAAGAAGTCTTTACAGTCTAAATAGGCATTCATCAAGCAGAAAGCACATAGAGGAAAGGAATTTCTTGCAGAGACACATAGAGGAAAGAAATTTCTTGCAGCGAGAGCCACAGAATTATGTTAGGATGGGCAAAGTTATACTGTACTAAAAAATGACCACAAACGTTCGGTGGCTTAAAACTAATACGTATTTTTTGATAATGATAAAGATTGGTCTCAGCTTTGCACGGGCTCAAACTTCTTGAAGCTAGCAGCATTTCCACCATCTAGAGCATCATCAGTCACTGCGGCAGGAAAAGGCGCCATGGTTACACCAATGCTGGCTCTTACTTTCCCCCAGAATCACATGCATCACTTTTGCTCATATTTTCTTAGTCAAAACAAGTCCCATGAACACGTCTTAATTCAAGAAGATGGGAAAGTGTAATTCTACCATGTATCTTAAGGAGCCAGCAGGGGATATTTGTAAGCCCTAATGTCAACCACAGTTATTGAGGACTCAGAGACAAGAATGCAGGAGTAGCCAGAAGCCAGGTGACTGGAGCTTGTAGAAGAGGAAAAATAAGTGTACTGTGCTCTACCTGTATGAAGCTATCAAATGTGCTTAAAGAGGAGCCATCCAATTGAAGGATCGCCATGATGATACTGAAGAGAGTAGATTAGAAGAGGAAAAAGTATTGTTCTTCCCAGAGTGAAAATGTATATTATGGGTAAAAATTTGGAATGTGAGGATAAGGTCAAGGAAAGAGTCAAGAATGTTACACAAATCTATTCATGTGATAAAGTGACATAGACGTATACATACACACACACACACACACACACGCAGGTAAAAACTGATGAAATCTGAATAAGATCTTTATATTGTCCCAATGTCCATTTTCTGGTTTTGATATTATGTAAAATGGAACTTCAGGAAACTGAGGAAAGAGTACATGAGCCCTCCCTGTACTGTTATTTCATTTTCTGTGAGCCCATAATTATTTAAAAATAAAATAAAATGATCTCAATATTTTAGAGGGTTTTTAAAAACTAGAACTAATAATTAGCATTTGCATAGTGCTAGGTAATTTGTCATCACTTTCACAGACATCATCTTACCCGTATAACAACTCTCAGGTATTTGACAGATGTAGTAATTGTTGGAATTATTGCCTTTATAAAAAAAGTCTTCTGTTGTCCTATTAAACACCATAAAAGAACAAAAGTAATGGAAGTATAATGTAAGAGGAGCTTTTAAAATCTATCTCCCTTTGACATATTTTCAAACAGAATATTGTTCCTAGATGACTCACACTCCTGGCATCTAAAATGAAGCGTGATGAAGCCATATATTTTTTAGGTAATGTACATCATAACACTGTCACATGATGAACGTGAAAATGAAATGTTTCCTAGTTGACCGCAGCAACAGTAATCTAACATCCAAATAAAGAAGGCCTAATGCCCTTTCCTCTTTTCTTTTCTCAAAACATATAGTGGAAAATGTGTGGGTCTTGAAAATCTAATTAGAGTATTTATTACATGGCAAATTATTACCAGCTATTGCCAATGACAAATTTGAATCAATACTCATTCTCTGAGGCCAGGCACAGTGGCTCATGCCCGTAATACCAGCACTTTGGGAGGCTGAGGTGGGTGGATCCCTTGAGACCAGGAGCTCAAGACAAGACTAGGTAAGACAGGGTGACCCCGTCTCTGCCTAAAAAAAAAAAAAAAAAAAGAAGAAGAAGAAAGAAGAAACTAAAAAATTATTCAGGCATAGTGGCATGCCTGTGGTGCCAGCTACTGGGGAGATTGAGGTGGTAGGATGGCTTGAACCCTGGAAGTCAAACCTGCAGTGAGCTATGGTCATGCCACTGCACTCCAGCATGTGCCACAGAACAAAACCCTATCTCAAAGACATATTGATTCTTTCTTTATGTAAAAATTTAAGTTTTGGTCCACCATGAGGTTTTTTGTATTAATTTTGATATTTTTAAAAAAGATTACATTGAAACATTATTTATCTTGATTACTGATAATTTGGTTCTTCCCTTAAGCTTTCTGCCCAAAGCAAGTGCCTCATCTGCCTCTCTCTGAGTAGAAAAATAGATGACTCTTTATGACAGTGGGGGAAGTTGTTTACCTGCAGATAAGCACCAAATATCATTTTGCTACTAGCCTCACCCTGGGCATCATGCCTGACTCTATATCTTAATATCAAAATGGTTTTCCATGTTATCAGAGAAAATAAATCAGCTAATCTGTGGTTAACAACAGATCTTCTCTACAAATGATGCAATGATTTTCCCTCAGGAACTTTATAAGCAGGTTATTTGACATGACATACAGCTTTCTTTTTTAAATACTCTGTCTGCATACACGGAAACACAAATTTTCATTGTTTTCAAAATCATTTGGTTTTGACCTTACTTTGTAGGACTATGGATTTTGTTTTGGTTTACTTGTTTACTTTCTTTCTTTTTAAGCTGTTGAACACCTGCCAAATCTGAGGAGATGTGTATCTAAGCCAATTGTTAGCTTTTAGATTTATCACAGTTTCCAATGGCAAGCTAAAGTTAATGAGTTAATAAATAAAAATTCATCAACATATACATATCATGCCGTTGACAAGAAGGTATCATTTTTCTTGTAAGTTAATGTTCAGAAGTTTTATTGTATACATGGCCGAATTTTGTATAAAAAGGGAGATATTATCAAACTCAAGTACTCTTCCATTTTTCTCCATTTTCTCATTTTTAAAATGAAGGGAGAAATTAATATGAAAATCTTATTAATTTATTTTTACAAAGACCTCATGGAAAGTTCTTGGGCAAAACTCTTAAAATCCGTATCAGATTGCTGTCCTGTGATAAATTCCGTGTGCTTACATCACTGTTGGATGAAAGAGCATATTTTTGATATCCCATTGTTTAATGTAATTGTTCATCATCACACTTATACCTAAGAATCTGAATTCCAGCCAGTTTCTTACATTATTGTTGGTCTTGGGTTTTGAGTGATTTTTCATTTTATCACATATAAAGGGTAATTAACTTGCTATTTTTCTGAGCTTAGATGAAAATAATTTAAGGGAAAACTATGGGTTAGCATTCCAAAGAATCTAAGCTCATTAAAGAAGTGACCAGGGTCTGAGAAGTAAATATACATATATAAATATATATATAAGAAATATAAATATATATGAAATATATATAAATATATATATTTATATAAAATATATGTGTATATATAATTTATATATAACTTATATGTATATAACTTAATACCAAGATTACATCAAGAGGAATTTGAAAGGTTCTATTTGCTTCACATTTTATTAAACTCTATATTCATTTCTTGAATATCTTTATTTACAAAGTTATGTCTAAATAAAAGAGAGACTCAAAATTGGTTAAGGAATGAAAACTTAAAAACAATTCTAAGAAATGCTCTTAGAATCAGAACAATTAACCTGGAGAAGAGTAAACAGAAATCTAACTTCAAACAGGGAGACAGGAGCATTTATAAACAGCATCCTTTACTGGGAAATACTCAAAGGGAAGTAATTCTTGGTGCATTATGAGGGACTAAATTGGATAAAACAATAAACTTTCTTCTTGAAAGGAATAGATGTTATATATTTTCTTATTTTATTCTAGAAGAATTTTTAAAGTTATAGAATCACTTGCCTAAAATAGCTTAAATTTGGTTCTATACGAAGACCAATCAGTAGATATATTGAAGTCATCTTTAGAACTTTGAGTTCCTGAAAGTAAAAAATTCATCTCCCAAGCTCTTTAACCTGATGTATAGCTACAGCAAACTCTAAAGAAAGAAAACTCTAGATATCATTTTCTTTAATAGTGTGCAATGATAAAAATCAGGACATAATATGTCCCAAATAATGACTTTTAATCCCTCTAGGAAGCAACTCAATTTTTTCTGTTTTAAACATTATAATTTCAATTTTGAAATATATTTCTGGTTCTGAACATAATTCTAACTATATTTTTAGAACTTTGTTAGGACAAAAATTAAAAAACAAAAAATATCATTAAATAATACAGTTTTTCTGTGGTGGTATTATACTGGTTCCTTAGCTTGAAACATATAAGTGTTCCAGAATATATTAAAATATTCAAAATTCTGTTCCTTCACTATCACTGAAGACCCTCATTACTCTACCTTATGGGTAAAATAGCTCCAAGTACTAAGAAAGGACTCTGTATTTAAGCCTGCCTAAAATTCAAGGGATCCAAAAGTCTCATGAGAGATTTGACAAAGTGAAGCCTTAGTGAAAATGTTTGAGTTTTTCCTATTCTTAAAGAATCCAAAGGGTTTTTTTGAACTGACTGTCACTCTTGCAATTGGTGTAGCAAACTGCATTGATCTTCTGTTGGTGTATATTCACTCATTACATTTAGTGTAGTTTTTTAATGTTGCCAATCTAGATTTAAATTGAACTTTTCATGCTGGAGTGCATGTGTCCTGGTTCTGAATCGCTCCTGTTACTGTTGCTATAGTGACCAGCAGACATCAGGAGGAAAGTGGAAAAGAGGAATCTTCATTTAAGCAGGCATGTCCATCTGACACCCCTGCAAGCAATAGTTCTCTTTACTTCTGTACCTTTTAAGGTTAATGTAGCAAAAGGAGTTATCCTATTTTGCAGGTTCAGCTTTTATTCTCAGAACTCTTAAAAAGTGTATTTTGGGTTAATACTAAAGTAATAATGGTAACAATGCCAGAATTTAAGAGAAAAGGAAAGATTATTTTTATTCTGGAGTACAGTGGTCCCATTGTCTTAGAAAAGCATTTCATGGTTTTTGCTATTTTCGTTTCAGTTTTTCAAGCAGAAGTTCTCAACCAGGAACACATCTGCACCCCGGGGGACCTTTGGCAATGTCTGAGATTTTGGTTGTCACAAAGAGGGGGTGCTGCTGCTGGCATCTAGTGGGTAGAAGCTAGGGATGCTGCTAAACAGGCTACAATGCATAAGACAGTCCCCTGCAACAAGAAATTATCTGACTCAAAATATTAATAGTACTGCGACTGTGAAACCCTACTTTAAAGCAATGGTGGCACATTTTAAAAACTGATACTACACTGTTAATCTCCTAGGATGACAAGTTGACAATTCTGAATAAGGGCTGATGTTCTAATTCTTGGAATGGGGTGGGCAGAAAAAAAGACAAGATATTTAGACATCCATTTAGTACATTACTCTTCACATCCATAAGCCATGGAAAGAAAGAATTTCCACAGGAAAATATTTGAGTGTTTCTCAACCATTTATTTGATCAATCCTATTTCTATTGTGCAATTGTACAAAACTTTTCTCATTTTCACTTGTCTTAAAAAATACAAGACTGAGAAGTAGCTAAGAGTTCAGTCTTAGTCATGTGACAATGTCTTGGGGTCTGTGCTGGGTTTCTGGGAGCTGCTGTTTATGATGATAAAGAGCAGTATCGGTTGAGTCTTGGGAACCCACCTTGAAGCCTCGATGCACATTTTCCTGGATGTATTACATTTTGGAAAATAGAGTTTAGGTCCACAGAAAGTTGATTTTCTTTGTTCAAGTCACTTAAAAACCCTGAGTTTAAGTAATTTTATATCAACAGTAGATGAATAAGGGGGAGCATACAAGTAAGTTGGCACCGGGCTATGCTCAGAAGAGATGGATTTCACATTCGACAAGATAAATGAAACTCTTAGCAAGGCTGACCACAGTGTTCTTATTCCACCACTTACCTCAGCCCTCAGCTTTCCTCTTCGTGGACTGTGGTACTTCAAGAATTTATGATAGGGAATGTCAGACATTTCTTCTTTCTTAAAATTGAGTTGGTACAACATAGATGTGTTTCAAGTCTCTGCTGCAGGGTAAAACCAAAGATGAAAAGATAATTCTCTAAGCTCATTTCTCCTAGACTTCTCAAAGGAAACTGCTATGTATCGGTCTTAAAGGCAAATGATGCAGGATCTCTTCTAGAGTAGTATTTTTGTCTCGGTATCCATTCTCCCTTTTCTGACATCGATCCTTTGATTATCCTTTGGGGCATCATTACCCTCACCTCTTCTCAGTTTATGTGATTTAAACTGGGTTGGCCCTATCTCCAACTGCACAGGATAAGCACAGACTCAAGATCTTGCCAAGAAGTATCTCCTTGGTTATAAATCTGATTCAGTGACAGGCAATGAAAACACGATCAGGCAATGAGATATATATTAGAAGTTTATTGGACATAATTGACAATTGTGGGGTACAAACAACTAAAAATTAAGGCAGTAAGGAGAAAAATCAGAGTCTGGAGAAAGAGAAAGACTAACTCTGACATAATTTGAGCAACTGGATCCAGCAGCACCTGAAATCAGATACCCATGGATAGTTTAGTTATATGCACCAATAAATTCATCTTCTTTTCTGTTTAAGCCAGTTTGATTTCATTTTCTGCTTTTCAAAACCAAAAGTGCTGAAAATGTAGTAAGGGGGAAAAATAGAAATGTGAAATAGCTGAAAATCAGATGATATTTGTGTCTTAGCAAATAATGTGCGTATTCCTTTTATCTTTCCTTTAATATGTAAACTTAATTTTAAAGGGATATTTCAGCCAATTTAGCCAATTTGTTTCTTGTCTGACACTCTTTTTTTCTCCTAATGGATGTGTTACATTTTAGAAGATTTACTCTGGTTCCACAGAGACTTGATTTTCTTTGTTCTTAGTATCACAGAATAGCCTCCCAGTGAATAAAAGAAAATTTTAGTACACTGTTATCTATTGTGTAGTGAAAATGATTGACTTGCTAAACACCAGCCATGAGACCAGTCAATCTTGTTGATTCAACAAAAGTATCACCTGCCATCAAGAAATCTTTTCAGCTCCTGAAGCTAACTTGCAAAATATTTATAATAATCATGCCTGAAAATGTTGAGCATAGTTAAGATTCTTTATCTCCTTTATTGAGTAATGATTTGAGAAATAAGAGAGAAGAAGTATTCAATCAGAAAAGCAATCTTGAACTGTAAAGCTATTTAAAAAGAAATAATTGTTTTATCTCTGAGTGGTAACACTCAGCAAACTTTCTTGACTAAATGACTCTTTGTCAGTTATGGATCTATTGCAAATTAAAATTAGCATCATCAGAATTTGGGAAATTTAAGCATTAATTATACAACAGAATACATTGAGATTTTTTTTTCACCAAAGTACTTTTTATTTGAGGCAAAGAGACGTCTTGCTGAAGGGATCACAGTTCCAAGAAGTCAAAACTCAACCGTTGGCCAGGTGCAGTGGCTCATGCCTGTAATCCCAACACTTGGGAGGCTGAGGTAGTAGGATCCCAAGGTCAGGAGATGGAGACCATCCTGGCTAACACAGTGAAACCCCATCTCTACTAAAGATACAAAAAATTAGCTGGGCATGGTGGCAGGTGCCTGTAGTCCCAGCTACTCGGGAGGCTGAGGCAGGAGAATGGCATGAACCTGGGAGGCAGAGCTTGCAGTGAGCCAAGATCACGCCACTGCACTCCAGCCTGGGAAAGAGAACAAGACTCCATCTCAAAAACAAAACAAAACAAAACAAAAAAACCTTAACTGTTAGTGGCACTATTTTGACCTGGTATATTTTGCTTCCCTTTGGTCAGAGAAGGGTATTCAGGTTATACTTTCCCCAGCGGGGCAAAAAGAACAAAGCAAACTAGAAGTGACTTCTACTCTCCTGATACTGCTCTTCATATCCAACATCAACTTAGAGAAGCCCTTGCTGGCCGCTCTACAGGTTGCTGTCCCACTGCTGAGTGACACAGGCCAGGCCATACTACATTTGCAAGAAAAAAATGAGATAGGAAACACAGGTACAGGTCACTTGGGGATGAGCAGGCATCCACAGCTTCAAATCTTCATGGAAGGGGTAGTCCTTGTGGGAGGCACAGCTCACCAAGGCACAGACCCTCCAGTTCCTGTTGTAGCTGAGTAAGGTGGTCATATCCTGGCTGCTCAGTTCAAAGTCAAAAATCTTAAAGTTCTCAGCGATGCATTCTGGTGTCACCGACTTGGGAATCACCTCCAAGTTCCTCTGCCTGGGGGAACTGGATCAGAATCTGGGCTGTGGTTTTATTGTGCTTGGCTGTGATCACCTTGATCCTGGGATCCTCCAGGATGGAAGGGGCCTCAGGCTTGGCCCAGGGTCTGTCAGGAGAGCCAAGGGGGCTATAGGTGGTCACCAAGATGCCTTTGGACTGGCAGTACTGGATTAACTTCTCCTGAGTGAGGTACAGGTGTCACTCAATCTAGTTAACTGCTGGCTTATACCTTAAGCTGGGTTTCTTTAAGATCCTCTCCACCTGGAGATGATTACAGTTGGAGATGCCAATAGCTTTCACCAGCCCTTCATCTACCAGCTCTTCCATGGCTGCCCATGTGTTCACAATGTTGGTGTCATTGGGAACCACGTTGTCTGACTCATCCAATGGGAAAAATTCCTTTCCAGGCTTAAAGCCCGGTCAGCCAGTGAATAAGGTGGAGGTCCAGGGAGTCCAGCTTCAGGTTGCTGAGTGTCTTCTGGCAGTCTCCTTTCACCAGGACCTTCTTATGGTATGTGCACCACAGCTTGCTGATGAGCCTTATGCTTCACCACCTGCTCCCTAAGCTGCTCCTGAATGGCCACCCCCACCTCGTTCTCATTCTGGTACACGTAGGCGCAGTTGATATGGCAGTACCTGATATCGATTGCCACCGTCACAGCCTTGGTTACCTAGCCCGGAGGGGACTTCCAGGTGCCAAGCCCCAGGACGGACATCTTGGTGCTGTTGGTGAGGACAAGGTAGCTCGCCATGGCTGCCACACTCCCCAGACCCCCGCCCGGAGCCATACATTGAAATTTTTAATATCTAAGTTGTCAGGAAAACCCAAGTGGTAATTAGTAATGCAAAGTTTGGGGAAAGTTTTCATTCAAATACAAATATTGTTACTGTTATCTTTAAGTCATAGTTCCTCAAAATTGGCTGCATATTGGAACCGCTTGGGTTTTAAAAATACTGATAATTGAGATACCTCATATAGAGTACTGCCTGCCTTAGGGATGTGTAAAAACCTCTCCAGGTGATTCTAATGTGCAAAGTTTGAGCATAATTGATTTAAGTCAATTCTACCATTTTAATATTCATATAAATCACCTGGGGCTGTTGTTAAACTCAGTTTCTGATTCAGTGGGCCTAGAATGCAGTCTAAGATTCTGCATTTCTAACTCTGCTGTTGCTGGTGTGGGTACCACATTTGGAGTAGCAAGGATCTAAGGCATTGGTTGCGTTTTTGAGTAAATTGTTATAGTAGAATTTTGTAGTGTCCACCCACTGCCTGTCTTAAGACTAGAAATCTCTTGTGATGAGGAGGTTTGTGGTCACTGAACTTGACCTGTAGAGGACATTCTATTATAATGAAGACTTGTTGAGAATTGCTATTCCTGTTGATGGTACTACCTTTGCGAAGGATGCAGGAAAGGAGAACTGGGGTGCTACTAAGCTTTCTGATTTCACACCCTCTGGATCTGTTCAAAGGGGTTCTTGGCAAAATGGCAAAGCTTGACTTTTATACCTTCTCCCACACTTTGCCCTTCTCCTCTCCTTCTGGCCTACTAGCCAAGCCAGCCACCTTCCTGAAGCCGGTTTCTCTACTTTACTAATGAAAATACAGTTTTGAAGATCTTACTCCCTCCAGTTGCACCCCAATGGGAGACTCTTAATTGATTCCAGGTTGGCAGCCCTCTTTGTGGATAATTCAGGAATGTTATGAACTTCCATTTGAAAGTAGGGATGAAATCTCCTTTCCTTTGCCTTGTGTTCAGTGTTCTGCTGACTCACTGCTTCCCAAAACAACATCCTTTTCTGAAATAAGATGTAGTTGCAAATATATTATAGTTCGTGATATATTAGCACCCACACCTTATTATTATAGCCCATGAGCTAAGGTGCTAACTTCAACAAAGACCCCAACCCTATGTCTCAAAAAACCTAATCAAATTCTGTTTGGTCTACTTAAATAGTAGACAACATAAACATAACAACATGGAGGAAATTTTATTTTCTTAGCAGCAAAGTCATCCCCAAGGAAGTGGTTTTTGGGGTGAATGTTTTTGTTAAGTTTGGATAGAGTGGGGAGTGAGATCTTTTAAGGCCACACTTATGGAAAAAAATAAAAGTTTACTCTTAGAGTTGAATAAAATGCATTTATTTGGCCAAGTGAGATATATAAGTTGAGCACATGAGCTGAGAACAGCAGAAAAGACTTTTGGCAGCTGTGTCGGGAAGAGGGAAGAGAGATGGTATTACTAATGGAGAGAATAATTTGTTTAGGGCAGGTGGAGATTAGATATCTGGAGGAAATTTCAGTGCATTTAAAAAAATGTTTTATTTTTAATTTTTATGGATATATAGTAAGTGTATATACTTACGGAGTACATGAAATGTGTTGATAGAAGCATACAATGCGTGATAATCACATGATGGAAAATGAGGTATCTATCCATTCAAGTATTTATCCTTTGTGTTACAAATAATCCAATTACAATTTTTTATTTTAAACTTTACAATTTTTATTGACTACCATCACCCAGTTGTGGTATCAAATACTAGGTCTTATTTATTCTTTCTAACTATTGTTTTTTGTACTCAAACACTCCCTGTGCCCCCTCACTACCCTTCCTAGGCTCTGGTAACCATCACTCTATTTTCTATATCAATGAGTTGATTTTTAGATCCCACAAGTAACTGAGAACATGTGACGTTTTTCTATCTGTGCCTGGCTTATTTCACCTAACATAGTGACCTCCAGTTCCATCCATGTTGTTGCGAATGACAGGGTGTCATTCTTTTTTTATGGCTGAATAGTACTCCACTGTGTATATGTATCACATTTTCTTTATCTGTTCATCTGTTGGTGGACATTTAGGTTGCTTCCAAATCTTGGCTATTGTGAACAGTGGTGCAACTAACGTAGGAGCTCGGATATTGCTTCTATATACCGATTACCTTTCTTTTGGGTACATACCCAGCAGTGGGCCTGTGGGATCAAATGGTAACTCAATTTTTAGTTTTTTTTTTTTTTTTTAGGAAACTCTAAGCTGTTCTACATAGTAGTTGTACTAATTTACATTCTCACCAACAGCATACAAGGATTCCCTTTTCTCCACATCCTTGCCAGCATTAGTTACTGGCTGTCTTGTTGATGTAAGCTATTTTAACTGTGGTAAGGTGATATCTCCTTGTAGTTTTGATTTGCATTTCTGTAATGATCAAGATACTGGGGGCCTTTTTATATGGCTGTTTGCCATTTGTATGTCTTTTGAGACATGTCTATTCAGATTGCTTGCACATTTTTAAATTGGGTTATTAGATTATTTTCCCTATAGAGTTGTTTGAGCTTATATATTCTGGTTATTAACCTCTTGTCACTGGGGTGATTGGCAAATATTTTCTCCCATTCTGTGAGATTTCTCTTTACTTTGTTGATTGTTTCCTTTGCTGTGCAGAAGCTATTTAACTTGATATTGACCCCATTTGTCCATTTTTGCTTTGGTGGCCTGTGTTTTTGGGGTATTACTCAAGAAAATTTTGCCCCAGCCAATGTCATGGAGAGTTTCCCCAATGTTTTCAGGTGGTAGTTTCACGATTTGAGGTCTGATATGGTTTGGCTTTATGTTCCCACCCAAACCTCATCTTGAAGCTCTCATAATTCCCACGTGTTTTGGGAGGGACCTGGTAGGAGATGATTGAGTTATGGGGGTGGGTATTTCCCATGCTGTTCTCCTGAGAGTGAATGGGCCTCATGAGATCTGATGGTTTTAAAAAGGGGAACTTTCCTGCACAAGCTCTTTTTTTGCCTGCCGCCATCCGCCTAAGATGTGACTTGCTCCTCCTTGCATTCCGCCATGATTGTGAGGCCTCTCCAGCCATGTGTGGAACTGTGAGTCCAATTAAGCCTTTTTCTTTTGTAAACTGCCTCTCAGGCACGTCTTTATCAGCAGTGTGAAAATGAACTAATACAGTAAATTGGTAATGGGAGTGGAGGCTGCTGAAAAGATACTGAAAATATGGAAGTGACTTTGGAACTGTGTAACAGGCAGAGGTTAGAACAGTTTGGAGGGCTCAGAAGAAGACAGGAAAATATGGGAAAGTTTGGAACTTCCTAGAGACTTGTTGAATGGCTTTGACTAAGATCCTGACAGTGATATGAACAATAAGGTCCAGGCTGAAGTGGTCTCAGATGGAGATGAGGAATTTGTTGGGAACTGGGAGCAAAGGTGACTCTTGTTATGTTTTAGCAAAGAAACTGCCAGCATTTTGCCCCTACCTTAGAGATGTGTGGAACTTTGAACTTGAGAAAGATGATTTAAGGTATCTGGCAGAAGACATTTCTAAGCAGCAAAGCATTCAAGATGTGACTTAGGTGCAGTTAAAGGCAATTTTATAAAGGAATCAGAGTATAAAAGTTTGGAAAATTTGTAGCCTGACAATGCCATAGAAAAGAAAATCCTGTTTTCTGAGGAGAAAGTCAAGCCAACTGCAAAAATTGGCCGGGCGCGGTGGCTCACGCTTGTAATCCCAGCATTTTGGGAGGCCGAGGCGGGCGGATCATGAGGTCAGGAGATGGAGACCACGGTGAAACCCCGTCTCTACTAAAAATACAAAAAATTAGCCAGGCGTAGTGGCGAGCGCCTGTAGTCCCAGCTACTCGGAGAGGCTGAGGCAGGAGAATGGTGTGAACTCGGGAGGCGGAGCTTGCAGTGAGCCGAGATTGTGCCACTGCACTCCAGCCTGGGTGACAGAGTGAAACTCTGTCTCAAA